>NW_008583735.1:7936-28383 GCF_000691845.1 Merops nubicus | reverse complement strand
GCCTTTTTGCTGTTGGCCCAGTGATGAAAATTGTCCTGGGATAACAAGCTGGAGAGAGGCTGGGGCTCCCAACCTCAGCCACAGGGCGTTTGGGATCAGTCTGGGGAAACACCTTTCGCAGTCGCTGCTCAGGATGTGTTCTCTCTCGAGTAGATGGACAGGCTGTTTTTCTGCCACAGGGAAGTCCAGGTTTTCCAGTCCCATCAACAGGCACAGAAGCTCTCGCTCTGACTCAAGGTGATGGGCTTTCTCTTAGGCCTTCAGCCAACGTAGAAAACCACCAACAATTCAGATTAACACCCGTGTCATGTATCCCAGCACATCTTGGGCATCTTTGCAGCCCAGGATCCAGCAGCCCAAAAGCACAACCTTTATTTAGATCCACTTGGTACAATTCTGTCCCCACCATCATTTTTTATCTAGACTTTTATCAATACTTATTGTGGCCTTTTGGTATATAAAGGGAGACTTGTAAGGTAGACAGAGAAAGACTTTTTACCAGGGCCTGTAGTGAGAGGACAAAGGGACGGGTTTTAAACTGAAAAGAGGGTAGGATAGAATGGACTTAAGGAAGAAAAGTTTACAATAACAGTGGTGAGACACTGGAACAGGTTGCCCAGAGAGGTTGTGGATGCCCAGTCGCTGGAGGTGTTGAAGGTCAGCTTGGATAGTGAACTCATCAGGTCAAATGGTGAGATTTGAACAATCTCATCTAGCGGAAGATGTCCCTACCCACAACAGAGAGTTTGGACTTGATGATCTTCAAATACCTCTTCCAACCCAAACCAGTCTGTGATCCTATGTTTCCCAAAGAGAGCTATTTTTTGGAGCACCTTGGTGTTCTCATGCTATTTTCTACCAATTCCTTCAAGCAAGTTGTATGTTTGCAGCTACATATACATACAGATATGAACCTTTCTGCTGCATCTCCAGATAGCCCTTCACCCACCAGCTTCTAAAATCTGCCAAAGTTTGCATTGGTTTTTGGGTAACTTCTGCTTCTCCTCACACCTGCATCTGCTGGGAATGCAGGTGGACTACAGGCATCACAAAATATCAAGAGATGTTTCCTGCATCTCTGGATTTAAAGCCTTCCTGGGGACATTTCTCTCCTTTTATGTCTTTCTGAGGGCATCCATTAAGCTGAAGCAAAGAGAGATTTTTTTTTTTTACCAGGTGGATGCTGACACACAAAGCTTTGCATGCACTCAGAGGGTGACCATGCAAGGTCTGTGCCCGTGGGGAGCTGTGCTGCAGGCAAAGACGGGGAGAGCAAAATAGCCTCTCTTCAGGGTCCCCCTTACAGACTAAGAGGCCATTGGGCTGTTGATGGGTCTACTCATGGATGAGGGTGGACAGTGAAGGGACAGAGGTAGGGGAAGAGCAACTGGAGACCGATGAGAGGTGATGGATGTTGTCCTAACATCACAGACCTTGGCAGGACTATTTCACCAAACAGTTGTGGTTTGGGCAACCTCTCCAACTACATATGAGGGTACTTTAACAGAAGGGTTGATGGTTTTCTTCCATCCCTGTGCTGCAAACTTGAGGAATGAAGGTCCTGCTGGTCTTGTTCATCTGCTCCCCTTCCCAGCAGAGCGCATCTGAAAGCCAGTGAGGCTGGAGATGGGAAGATTCATTACTTTTGGCTTTCTTCAGGAGGCTTGCAATGGCAGGATGCGCTCCCTTGACATCCTGCTTGTTCCTGCTTGACACACAGCACGATGCCATTTTGCACCAGGGTCAGTGAGATCCCTGGTTCGTCTGGAGCATGAGCTGCAGTGGCAGAAGACAATTTCTTTGTCAGAGTTAAAACTCTGGCTTTGACTCCAGATTTGCAAACCAGTCCAGATTTTTGCTGTGGTTGTCATCTTCACTTTCAGATCTCCTTCTGCCATGTTGCTTGCCCATATGTAAGGAAGCTGTCCCAGAAACCTGTCTGTGCCAAAGTGAGCCACCAGCTGCATTAGGACACAACTTCTGGGAAGACACCAGCTGCCACTGGCTCAGCATCACCAGGACAGTGTTTATAGCACTCCTGTTGAACCTGGGGCTGCTCTCAGCTGTTGCACTTTGGCTTTGCAGGTATCAGCAGCCATTAGAGGGTCTGTGTTATGTACTCACTGCTCTGCAGTTCACTGTCTCAGAGGCTTAAGGTTCTACAGAGCCAGCTCAGAGCTGGGTGATACCCCCAGTACCTTCCCTTTTTTCCAGATTTCACTTTCCTGCTCCACCTTACCAGTATTGCATTTTCCTTGCCTGCCTCTCGGAGTGCAGTCGTGTGACAGTGGAGCACTGGGGAGGAGCACAGAGCAATCCCTGCCCTCCATGCATTTTGCCAGGTGCCCAAAACGGGTTTCAAAATGCAGACATGGGCTTGGTGATGCCCAGGAAGAGACAGGGCTTTAGCAGCAAAGGAGCAAGGTGGTCTGCTCCCACTGACTTTAGGTAATGCCAAAAAATAGGGGAAAACTGGTTGGTAGGAGAAGGGGAAGTAGAAAGAGATGAAACCTGGGAGGAGGAGGAAGAGGAGGACAAACCAGTCCTTAGTCAATGTGTTTGTGTCTGCAGGAGGAAGCTACTGGTCCCGGAGGATGACTGGGACAAGGGACTGTTGAGCCAGTTGCCCACTCAAGCACTGCTGGACTGGAATGAGGAGCAGAAGGAAAGGTGAGTGGTGGGACCAAGGGTGTCTACATCAGCTGACCTCCCAGGGGTTCAGATCTCGGGGCTCAGGTGGAAATAGCAAAAATGCCAGGAGTGCCAGAGTAAGAAAGGGAGAGGTCTAGAGCTGAGTAACAAGTAAAGCATCTCCATCCCAAAACTAATGGTCGTGATGCTTCCTGGGGCAGAAACTGCTCTACTGCTCTTTTCTCATGCCCAAGTAGAAATACTCTCCTTTAGACTAGGTTTAACCTTGAGAAAATGTGCCTTTGGTCTACCTACGCTATAGCACTATGGGAACACCTTGTTTTTACTGATTAGGGAGAAATTACTTTTTTTTTCCACGTAGGAAGCGAGGACAAGCAGCGGATCATGCACCCCAGGTCCTGGCTTCCTTACAGCATCAGGGAACAACCTCAGGGGGAGCTGCCCTCCCTGAGAAGCAAACTCTTGCAGAAGGTCTGCACGTACACATGGTGCAGGATTTTGCCTTCTTTTGGGTCAGAAATTGTAGTGCCAGTTATGACAAAAAACCAGCCTGGAGCGACAGCAAATGAGCTTGGTTTTGTCCTCCTTTGTAATGACACTTCTCAGTTATGCTCGGTATGCTTTTACGCATCCTGGGCTGAACCTGACCTAATTTTACTAAAGAGGCTGAAAAGAGACAGTTTAGTTTATAAAATCAGGGGCTTGGTGCACGTTTTCACCACATAGTTCTTCCAAAATCTTCTTCTCCCAGGCATGTGCAATCCAGCCAGGGATCTTGGTGTTTTCCAAGTCCCTCTGAGGGCATCTCACACCCCAGGGCAAAGATGAGGCTCAGGCTGGTGCTGCTTGATGGTACTTTACTGAAACCACCTTAACTTGTATTCTGATTACATAATAACCAAATAAACATGGGTAAATCATAACTCAGGATCCTGTAGGATAAAAAATGGGCTGTGAACCTGCACTTGGACTTTCCTACCTACATGAAATGCTTGATGGTCTCCCTGTAGCCTGCCCAAGCGTGTCGGTTCAGCCACAAGCCTGAGCAGTGCTGTCATCAACAACCGGCTCCAGGAGCTGGTGAAGCTCTTCAAAGAAAGGACTGAGAAGGTGAAGGAGAAGCTGATTGACCCTGACATCTCTTCAGATGATGAAAGCCCCGTTGCGTGTGAGTTTGAGTGGGATTGGGAGTCTTTACCTCGTGGGTCCCCACACACGCTGTGTTTTCAGGGATACAGCTGCTTTATTAACAGTTTAAAGGCCTTTAAAACAAATTGCTGTAAGAGAATTTTCTGCCCCTTAAAATAACTGTGTGGCCTCTTCCAGCCCCCACCAAGGCAGCGCCTGCGGCAGCACCAGGACCTCCCTCAGGAGGGGAGTCAGAGGGGGACAAGCCGGAGGGGGATGAGCACTACTGCGAGATGCTGTGCTGCACATTCAAGCACCACCCCTGGCTGAAACACCTGAAAAACTACCAGTTCCCCAGCAGTATTGACCCACTCACCAGTGAGTGATGGAGCCTGGCCACCTACCCAGGCTGGGGGCAAGCTGATGGGGCCAGAGGAGGGGATGAGAAGCAGGGGAGGTGTAAAAGATAAGACCTTGTAGAGAAGGGAGCAACTAAGTGAGGAGCAACTTATTTTACACTTGTCTACTAAAAAACAGAGTTTTAAATTCCCCCTCAAGGCATAGGTGTTCCTAAATACTTCCCAGTAGCTGTGGGTGTCAGGAGCATGAGCAGGCAGGGAAGGGGAGGCCACATTCTCCTTGTTAGGCTTTTCAGTGGGCAAATGCTGTCCTTGTGGTGTGGACAACCTGAATAAAAACAAAATCCACAAAAGAAAAATCCTCTGGCTGGTGGACACCTGACATGAACCCAGCTCCTTCCTTAGTCTTTGCTATTTCACAGCTGTTTCTAAGCCCCCAGGCTCGGGCAGGCAGACGTTGGCTCAGCAAGACCTCAAGGGAAAAAAACAAAGCAAGAAAGTTGGTGCGGTGGGAGCAAAGCAAAAGCAAATCCAGCACAAGCAGCAGGGTTAGAGGAAGGTTTCTGATAAAAAGCTACATGCTCTGCAAGCCGTGGGGTTTACTTTGCATCTTGAGCCCAGCTCACTTACAATTAGATGCTGTCAGAAAGAGATCTCCTGCAGGTTTCTCCCTTGCACGCAGAGCGGGGCATGAAAACCCCTTTGTGCAGTGGATTCACACAGACAAGGGATGTGAGCCCAGCTGATCATGGTGCGGTTCCTTGTGTGCAGATCTGATGTACGTGCTGTGGCTGTTTTTTGTCGTCGTGGCCTGGAACTGGAACTGCTGGTTGATCCCCGTCCGCTGGGCTTTCCCCTACCAGACCCCAGCAAACATCCACTGCTGGCTGCTGGTGGACTACCTCTGTGACCTCATCTATCTGCTGGACATCCTTGTCTTTCAGACCCGGCTGCAGTTTGTCCAGGGTGGAGACATAATTGTGAGTAGCAGCTCTCTGCATTCCACCAGTGGGGACTGACTGCGGTGACCTCCCATCCCCACCACCCTGAGTGGCATGGATGATGCTGGTCACTGAGCTCTGAATCGAGCTCTCCAAGCTCATCAGGAGCAGATAGCACAATAAACTCTGGCTTAATGCTCAGGAGCACAGCTAAGCACAATCCATTAGCAATATGACCAAAGTGATTGCAGCCTGCATGCACTGCTCACGTGCCTGAGATAAGTGAAAGCCCTTGGTTTTTTTTCCATATCCAATTAAATAAGCTGTGAAAAACAGAACCTTGAGGGTACCTTGAGCCTTCCAAATGCCAGCCCACGCAGACAGGGAAGTTTCTCTCATAGGCTCTGGTTTTTGTGGTGCTGACACTGCAGTGTGCTTTCTCTAGGGCGCAAAACAAGCATGGGATGTCCCGAGATAGGATGGGAAGATGGCATATGGCCAGATCTTCAGCTCTTCTTGCTCTGCTCTTCCCTTCCCAGGCATGAAGGGAGTGTGTGGCGCAGAAGACTAAGATGAGACGTGCCTGTGTTGGCCATGACTTTCCTTTCTGCAAGCAATGATTAATCTTCCTCTCTCTCTCCTTCCTATTCCCAACCAGACTGATAAAAAGGCCATGAAAAAGAACTACCTGCAATCACAACGCTTTAAGGTTTGATATAATTTTATTTATTAATCCAAATCTTTAATATGAACTGTGGCTTGCAGCTTCACTCCACCACGCCTGCAGGTCCTCACAGAGATTTCTTTCTTGTATGGGTTTCAGATGGATGTGGTGTGCCTCCTGCCCTTGGATTTCTTCTACTTCAAAGTCGGTGTAAACCCACTCCTGCGTTTTCCTCGCTGTCTGAAGGTGTGTCAGAGCTTACAAATTCTGGTTGCAGTGGATGTGGAGGAGTCCTGTGCTGGCTGGAGTAAGCTGTGGCTTGCGAGACTTATCAATGATGACAAGAGCTTTATAAAATGGATGGGAAGTCTTGTCCTGAAGGCTTTGTGAGGCTGTTGGTCAAACATTTAATTTCAATCCTACAACACCCTCACATTTGGATAGAAGGGCACTTAGAGATGGAGCCATATCCATCTGTGGCAGCTAATGCTGCAGAGGGCCTGCAGGAGGTAAATGGAGGGGAAGTGGGGTTTTATGGGGACGTAAGTCTTCTGGTGTGGCCACTGGAAGCTGGAGCACACTGCTTGCTTTCTCCTCCCAGTACATGGCCTTCTTCGAGTTCAACAACCGCCTGGAGGCTATCCTGAGCAAGGCATACATCTACAGGTGAGAGAGAGGGAGGGAGGGAGCAGGCAAGCAAGCGTGGGGTCGCTCTTTGCTGCTAGGAAAGAAAGCTCACTTTGGTGTGCACTCATTATGGGTTTCTGATTTACTTTCCTGCTGTCCGCTGGACTGGCTGACATGGGTGTTGGCTGGTGCAGGTGGGACTTGGGGGTCCTGGAGCCCCATGTGGACAAGTTCACCTCTCCCCAACCCAGCAGAGAAGGGGGTGCTGGTGGTTAAAAGGAGCCACCAGCAGATAAGCTGCTTTTTCAGGCACTTTGGGAGGGAGCAGCAGGGCTGCACATTTGAGCACTCAGTGGTTCCTGCATTGGCAGGACCTTCATAGTCAAATGCTCAGCTCATTGCTTTGAAGGTTGTTGTGATGCCAGGGTGGATCTAATTTGCTTCACCCAGCAAACACCATCTCATCTGCCCTTCTGCTCTCTGCTGTTTTTGTTGCAGAGTGATTCGGACCACTGCTTATTTACTGTACAGCTTGCATGTCAACTCCTGCCTCTATTACTGGGCGTCAGCCTATGAAGGACTCGGCTCTACCACCTGGGTCTATGATGGGGAAGGAAACAGGTATAAACCAAGGCTTGGGTCCTCATGTAGCACAGCTGCATGGAATGAGCTAGGAGGGAGGTATTAGGATGAAGCTGGGTTCAAAAAAACCCTGAAGCAAAAGGCTGGGGGTGCTAGGAGAAGATGTGGAGCCGGAGACAGGAGTGGTGTAATACACAGTAATACATATTGCTGCAATATTGTCCTTGGATTTGGAACTGGGGAGGCCACAGCTTGAGTGCTAGGGTCAGTTTTGAGTGCCACAGGATAAGAAAGACCTTGAGGGGTTGGAGCAGATCCAGAGAAGGGAAACGAAGCTGGTGAGGGCTCTGGGGAACATGGCTTGTGAGGAGTGGCTGAGGGACCTAGGGATGTTTAGTCTGGAGAAGAGGAGGCTGAGGGGAGACCTTGTTGCTCTCTACAACTCCCTGAACGGAGGTTGTAGTGAGGTGGGGGTTGGCCTCTTCTCCCAAGGAACCAGCACTAGGATGGTAGGAAATTGGCTGAAGTTGTGCCAGAGGAGGTTTCAGTTGGATGTGAGGAAGAATTTCTTCCCTGCCAGAGTGGTGGGGCATTGGCCCAGGCTGCCCAGGGAGGTGCTGGAGTCCCCATCCCTGCAGGGGTCCAAAACACTTGTGGATGTGGTACATCACTATGGTAGTGTTGGGTTGATGTTTGGACCTGATGATCTTAGAGATCTTTTCCAACCTTAATGATTGTATGACTACGAAGTGGCTGCAGCTGGGCTGAGGTGGAAGGCAATGGCAGGTTGAAGAGACTGAAAAACTGAAAACCTGGTGCTGGGAAACAAGAGAAAGCTCCCTGGCCAAGCAGGACAGCAATGTGAGCCGTGTTTCTGTTCGCGGTGACATTCTGCCAGGCTGGGAGGTGGGCTTGAAGTTGTGTGTCCTGGGTGCTATGTGTCAGGCCCCGTGTACCAGCCCAGCACCCTCATCTCAGGGTGTGAGAGAGGGATGGTGCCACCTGTTCCCTCGCTGTGGCATTTTGAAGGCACATGTCTGTTGTGTTGGCAGTGGTGGACACCACAGGGAGAGCACTCAGCTCATGAGCTGAATGCTGCCTCGTAGCAAATGCCCACACCTGCATGTTGTACAGCACAGGCAAATAAAATACTAACACTGAACTAATTTAGTGCCATGCAGTAAATGAGTTTCCTGCAACAAGGCATGGGCAAGAGTCCCTGTGCGTGTGGTGTGGGTGCCAGTGAGGAGAAGTAACTGTCACCCATGCAGCCTTAGGGTGGGTGCCCTTTGAGCACTCTGCTTTCCACATTAATGTTGCTGCTTTATAGTTATTTTTGCATATCTCTATCTCTAGGGGTAACTATATTATTCAAGGGAGTGCCCAAGACCAATGAATCAATAATTCACTTGACATCTTCTGAGTCCCATGCCCACAATTTGCTCACAAACCCTATTTTTCCCCCTGATTATCTCTTAAAGTGTAAATGTTGCTGAAAATATAGTAGTGGAGCTGTAAGAAGCAGAAAATGGGAGTAGCCAGAGCAGATGAGCCTCCCATGCAGGGGTTTCTAAAGGGTTCCTACGTTCCCCTGCTCCTGTGGTGGTGAGACTGCAGCCCCTTAATTTTCTCTTCGTCACCCATAATTACTCTTAGCAGGCCATGGCTTGCCATTGCCAGAGGATGTAAGATTAGTGCTGGGGGGTGAAACAGACCTTTGCACCAGAAATGCCCTCAAAGCTGCCTCCTCTTTTCCTCCCAGCTACATCCGTTGCTACTACTGGGCAGTCAAAACCCTCATCACCATCGGGGGCCTGCCAGACCCCAAGACACTGTTCGAGATCGTCTTCCAGCTGCTGAACTACTTCACGGGCGTCTTTGCTTTCTCTGTGATGATAGGGCAGGTGAGCAGGAGTCGCAGGAGATTCCCAGCCTCAGGGGGGAGAGGTTTCATTGGGGCTGATCCACAGGTTTTCATCTCCAAGTTAATTTCCCCATGTGAGGGACCTGCTCAGCAGCAGTGGTAAACAAAGATTTGCAGATGCTGTTAGGACTCAGTACACATGCTCTAGACTGCTTAGGCTGCATGATGAGTAAGTGGCAGGAATTAAAACACCTCTTCCACCTTTTCCTCCCATTCAGATGAGAGATGTGGTCGGCGCTGCTACGGCGGGGCAAACCTACTATCGGAGCTGCATGGACAGTACCATTAAATACATGAACTTCTACAAAATCCCCAAAACTGTTCAGAATCGGGTGAAAACGTGGTATGAGTACACGTGGCATTCTCAAGGCATGCTAGGTGAGATCCAGCCGCTCTGAGGGTCAAAACTTCCACCACACGTGTTTTACTGTGGTTGCTTTGCAGAGATGAGATGTTACTGTCAAACAGCACTACAGTTTTGGGGCAGGAGGTGGCTTAGTTACTCTGCACTTTAGGGGCTTGTTTGCCCACCTATAAAGTATATAGGCTGCCACCAATTCACAGTGCCACGGTGACCTGGCATCACTCACAGTGCGCTGAGTCCAGCATCCCACACACTGGTCCCTGGGGAGAGGGCAGTGACTGGCAATTGCTGGCCAGAGTGTGTCCAACAGGAAACTCACTAGTTCATCCTACCATCCTTAGGCAGGACCTCTGCGTCTGCTCTCCGGAACAAGAAAGGTGGCTTGGGCTCACCAGTCTGTCCCTGAGAGCAGGGATAGCCAGCTGAACATCGAGCCAGCACAGTGCCCAGGTGGCCAAGAAGGCCACCAGCATCCTGGCCTGAATCAGAAAGGTGTGCCTAGCAGGAGCAGGAAGGTGATCATGCCCCTGGACTTGGCACTCGTGACACTGCAGCTTGAGTGCTGTGTCCAGTTTTGGGCAACACAGGGTAAGAAAGACATGGAGGTGCGGGAGCAGGTCCAGAGGGCTGCCCAGTGAGGTGGTGGAGTCATCATCCCTAGAGGGGTTCAAAAAACAAGTAGATGTAGCATTTGAGGTTATGGTCTCATGGATAGGGAAACGTGGGGTGGTAGTTGGGCTTGGTGATCCTAGAGGTCCTTTCCAACCATGGTGATTCTGTGATTCTGTGAAGGGTGGCTCTCCATCAGTTGTTAGACCTGCAGGATGCTGGTTCGGCAGAGGCTGGAGGAGACCCTTCTGAGCAAGCTGGCTCCTGCCCTCTGCCACCAGAACAGAGGCTGCTTTCCCATGGCCACACCAAGAACACACTCAGTTCAAGGGCTGGAAAGAGCCAATTTTCTGCTGTGTCTCACAGATGAGTCAGAGCTGCTGGTGCAGCTGCCAGACAAGATGAGGCTGGACATTGCCATTGATGTGAACTACAACATCGTGAGCAAAGTGGCCCTTTTCCAGGTAGTCTCCTCAGTGCAGGTGCTAGCCAGCAGAGCCTGGTGTGCTGGCACAGTCTAATGGCACTGTGGCCTCTGTTTCGGCTCAGGGCTGTGACAGACAGATGATCTTCGACATGCTGAAGCGGCTCAGATCAGTGGTCTACCTGCCGAATGACTATGTGTGTAAGAAGGTAATGAGATGCTCAGGTGCCTTCCCGTTCCTAGTGTCACGGCGGAGATGTGCAGGGTGCTAGGAGTACTGCAGAGTGGGGAAAGCCAGGCCTGGACCATCACCATGGGGCCACTTCTCAGACTGGGAATTCAGAGCAAAAACATCCTCGGTTGCAGCTGGTCTTGTGCAAAGACTGACCTCTTCTGCTGCATCCATGAACAGCAGGAGAGCAGGGAAGAGCCTGCGGAGCTGGAGGAGACTTTGGGCTGCTTAGATGAGGATGCTCAGCAATGAGCATCATCAGGACAAAGTATTTTGATAGCTTGGAGAGGGTGGTATGGTCGTGGGGGTTCCCAAAAAGATACCAGTTTGGGCATCCATAAGGTCTCCCTGTTTCTGGACACCTGGTTAGGGCATTAGTAAGGTCTCTCTGTTTCTGGGCACCCCCACACAGCACCCACCTTCATTGCAGGGAGAAATTGGCCGTGAGATGTACATCATCCAGGCAGGACAAGTGCAGGTGCTGGGCGGACCCGATGGCAAAACTGTGCTGGTGACCCTGAAAGCTGGATCTGTGTTTGGAGAAATCAGGTGAGTCAATCATTGCCAGGGAGCCGGGGACATACAGCTCATGGGCTCTGGGTGGGGAGGTGAGAGGTGGGGAGATCAACAACACCCAGGCAACAAAGCTGGTGAGGGGTCTGGGGAACATGGTTTATGAGGAGCAGCTGAGGGACCTGGGGATGTTTAGTCTGGAGGAGGCTGGGGGGAGACCTTCTAGCTCTCTACAACTCCCTGAAAGGAGGTTGGAGTGAGGTCTCTTCTCCCAGGTTACTAGTACTAGGGTGATAAGAAATGGACCCAAGTTGCCCCAGGTGAGGTTTCGACTGGATATGAGGAAGAATTTCTTTCCTGGCAGAGTGGTGAGGCCTTGGCCCAGGCTGCCCAGGGAGGTGCTGGAGTCCTCATCCCCACAGGGGTTCAGGAAACACATGGAGACCTGGGGACGTTGTTTAGTGCTCATGGTAATGTTGGGTTGATGGTTAGACCTGATGATTTTGGAGGTCTTTTCCAACCTTAATGATTCTATGATTTTATGATTATGATTAATCTTTGTGATTAAGAGCCATGAACCGCATCTGCTACACAAATCACAGCTTTTTTTCTTGGAGCTTATCCACTGTTTTTGTCATAGTGCTGTTTTCTGTCCTGGGAGGTAGTGGCAGTAAGCAGAGGTGTACGGAGGGATGGGGAAATGAATAGGAGAAGATGTTTCACTAAAACAGCCTCCCAGGCATGAATCTGCCCATTTCATGGGTGTGTAAAGTCCTGTAACAACTTGTAACACGGTGATAGAGTCTGCGTCCCTACAGCCCAGCAGACACTAGAATGGTGTAAGAATGCAATATTTAAACCTTCAAACAGGCAAATAAATTTTTATACAGTGCTCTATGGCAAAATTTCCCACCATCCTTTAAAAAATTGCTTGGAAAATGTCATCAGGAGTGAAAATTAAACTCCGAGCCCTCTGAAAGAGAGAGGTGGAGATATGAAAAGGGAGATTTTAGGTTATGCTGAGCCTGTGAATAAGTGTTGACATCTCACCGTCTTTCTCTCAGCTTGCTGGCAGCAGGAGGGGGAAATCGACGAACAGCAAATGTCATAGCTCATGGCTTCGCCAACCTTTTTATTTTGGATAAGAAAGACTTGAACGAGATTTTGGTGCATTATCCGGAGTCTCAGAAGCTGCTGCGTAAGAAGGCCAAGTGCGTGTCGGGCTGCTGCTTCCCAGCTTGTGGGGTTTTAAATCAAGCAGAGTGTGGGTTTCCAAATCACAGGGGAATTTCTCTCTGTGTGAAGCCCTGGGAAAGCTGCTGCTGCTGCAGGCACCGGGCGTTAGGCACGTGTCTGAGAGGAGAGCTGGGCTGGAGCTTCAGCAGAGGGCACCCGTCCCTCACCATGGGCTGGTGGGGCTGGAGGTGCCAGGGCCATCCCAGCCCTGCTGCAAAGCTTCACCGCGGAAAGTGGGAGCAGCTCAGGAACCAACGTGGGCAAAGTGCCTTCACTTAAAAATCTATTAAAATATTCACTTTAGGTTTTAGCATTGCTTAGATTTGTTACTTTGTCCTTCCAGAGTCGTAAATAATCTCCACCCTTTTAAAGTCTGCTTTTTCTGCATTATAAAATCCAGCTAACGTAACACGGACCGAAATCACATCTCCTCTTCCTGCCCTAGGAAAATGCTGAAAAACAACAATAAGCCCAAAGATGAGAAAGGACCCCCTGGAGACCCACTGATCATCCCCCCAAAAGCTGACACCCCGAAGCTCTTCCAGGCTGCCCTGGCCGCCACGGGGAGGCTGGGGGGCAAAGGGCCGCTGGCACAGCTCCGGTGGAGGCTGAAGGAGCTGAAGGCGATGCAGGAGGCGCAGGTCAGTGTGGGGAGGATGGCAATTTGGCTTTGCTTCCTTCAGCGCCAGGTCACTGCTCTCCCCCGCTGCGTCCAGAGACTGAGTGTCATTAAGGTGCCTTAAAGGAGCGAGCTCAGGTCACTGGGGTCTGACAGAGCGTGGGCAGACGGGAAAGGGTCGTCTGGGATTTTACACACTGCCTTGGGAGAACGTCACTCTCCCAGAGGGGTGCGTTTTGCAGCACAAGAAGGAAATCCATTGACTTTCTGCCCAGCTATGCTAAGCCAGAGTCTAATTCCCGGCTGGTCTATTGCCCAGATGAACACCCTGTCCATGCCACAGAGACAGAGCCACTTGTAATAATCAATGTGCTGGCAGGACAGAGGGTCATGCTGGCACCCGGCATCCGCAGGCCAGTCAATATCTGCAAAGCTTTCCCAGCGTGAGAGCAGAGGCCCCAGCAGCAGACACATCATCCTGCCAGCTGTACGTGAGCTGCAGTAAAATCACCCAGGCTTTTTGTCCAGAACAACTGGAAAAGAAAATGGCCCTGCTCTTTTATTTTTTTTTTAACTTCCAAGTGCCTCTGCTAAACTCCTAAAAGATTCTATCTCCATGCAGACCTTGCTGTTACTCTTCCCAGCATGGAACTGTGCAGATTATCACATCCTGACACGTAAAGGGAGGTGAAAGAGCAGCTGATAGGGAGCATGCAGTGGCCTTGAGGCTGGGTAAATATCTCAGGAGATGCTGAAAACTGCTGGGAAAAAAAAAAACCAACAACAAAACAAAACTGCTTTTCTGTGGTTCTTCACAGAAGCATGACAAGGCTTTACATGATGCAATACTTAACACTAATTAATAACTAGTTACAGGCAGCAGTGGTCAGTGGCACCGTGTGCTCCATACAGTGCTGGCAACAAGACCCATCGTCAGAGAGTGCAGGTATTAGGAGCGAACCCTGCTAGTGGGCTTAGCAGAACCCTGTTAGAAGGATATTCCTCTCCACGACATGTCTGTAGGGAGGTTTCTAAGGTTCCTCTCTAAAGAATGCTTTAGGACAGGGCAGTCCGGGGCTACTCCCTTACAACAACACTTCTGCCAAGGTTTTGCCAAGATAATCCCCTTCAGATGCTTCAGGAGCCAAACGAGAGCCAGTGCAGGAGGTGAGAAACCTTCGTTGCACTCATCTCTATGCACTTCTCTCAAGGTGCGCAGGATAGAATCCAGCTGCCCTTCCCACCGCGATCACCTTTGGCAGCAAGCTGACATCCCAGTGATGAAGTCCAGTGTGGTGAAACTCCATGAAATGCCCACATGGCTTGCACAGTGCAGATGCCTTGGCTGGTAGTAGTGGACAAGGGTCTGCTAGGGTTGATTTTGCCTTTTGTTTTTTGGATCACAGGGTTTGAGCTCCAGTCCAATCCCACCAAAATCACCTGTGCACCAGAGATCACCTGTCACCTCCCATAAACCACGCACCCACCTGGAAGAAGAAATATTCTCAAAATCTTCTGATAGTTTAGTCACCATTCGTGTGATTTCTACCACACAAGAGGATGAAGAAATCCTCGCTGCTGAAATTTCAGAGAAAGAAGAAGAAAAAGAAGAAAAATAAAGAATAAGCAGATCCAAGGGCAGGAGTAGAACCAGGCAAACACAAGGAGTAGAAGCTTTTTGTTGTTAATGATTTCCATGCAGTGGCTGTAGGCTTCCCCAAGTGCTGTGGGTAGGATCTGCCTTTCTTTTCTGTCTAGACCTTCACGCACTGCTGATAAACCCCTCTGCCATATGACCCAGAACCATACAAGGTTTGCGTGCTCTGGAGATCTATTTTTATTGAGTGTCTTTATGAATATTCCCACTAAATCTCCTGCTAGCCCTCTTACTTTGAAATCCAGCCTTACAGAGAGGGAGCCCTGAAGAAATCGCTTTTTATGGCTCTGGGTGGTTAATTGTTGTTCAGATAAAGCATGAAGAGTTATTCACCTCTGACAGCTGAGTCATCCCTTGGCCAGAAACAAAAAGAGAAAAATAAAGAGGTTCCTCTGTTGGGCTCAAGGTCAGTAGCAGCTGGGGAGTGATTCATCCAGAAAGGATGTGAACTATGCTCACAAGCACTGGCCAAATCACACCGCCAAGAGAAGACCAGGGTCTGTCCTGGTGTGTATAGACTGCAAGATGCTCGAGGGTCCTAGTGTGGTTGCAAGATCACCCTGGGTTTGCCTCTGGGAAGGAGGAGTTCCTGCCAGCTGTCCGCCCCTGGGAGGTGGTGGGCTCCTCATTGCTGGTGGCTGTTATGGAGAGATTTGATGAGCATCTTTCAGGGATGGAGAAGCACAGTCCTGGAAAAGGAGATGCTCCTGGAGATCCCTGCAAGCCCTCAGGTTCTATGGCTGCACCGATCTACTACTGCCTGTGGGGATGAACTGAGTGCAGGAAGAGAGAGTTTCATGTTGGGAAGAGAAATGCAGGAACTGCTCTCCTCTCCCAGCCAGCCTTTCAGAGTCAGGCCAGAGCCTGTAGCACGCAAACAAGCACGCCCAAGCGTGCAGGTGGCCCCACGTGCTCATTGCTGGACCTCAGTGATGTTTAAAGCAGTCAATTTTCATCCCCTCTCAGTCACTGGGTTGGCTTTTGGCCATGTTTCCCTATAATGGGGCACTCATGAAGGCACTCTCCTAATGGTGCTGGGACCAGGTGCTGGATGGGAGGGCGAACACCTCATTAACAACCAGCATGGCCAGGTGATGGCTCGAGGCCTAGAATCCTCCTCCAGCACCTCGGAACCAGGAACCTAGAGTTGTTCCTCTTCCTCAAACCCAGCACCAACTGGAGTGAGCTGCTGGTGAGCTGGAAGGTGGTGAGAAGCGGTGGGTGAGCAAAATAGATCCTCCCCTAGGCTTCAGCAGGCCAGGTCCCTATGGCACCACTGGCTCCGTTGAGAGGAGCCAGTTTCCATCCTCTGGAGGAGAAGCTGGGTCAGGTTTTGCTGCAGGAGCAGCCCCGGCGCCACGGCTGAGGGACTTTTCAGGTGTTCAGCAAATACTGGGAGCAGAGCTGCAGGTTTCACAGGTCTCTCCATGAGACAACCGGGCTGTTCATGAAGGGTGTCACCGTACGGGGGTGATCCCACTTCCCATCAGCCTGGGGCTGGTGTTCACCTCCTATAGGGTCTTCTGATTTTGTTGCATTTTTTTCACTCTCTTACAAAACGTGCGATTCTGTGGTGGAAAAAGCCATAATATTAGTGTTAATTAATGATGGCTTGCTCTTTTAAATGTAATGAGCTCCAA
This sequence comes from Merops nubicus, assembly GCF_000691845.1. Taxonomy (NCBI): domain Eukaryota; kingdom Metazoa; phylum Chordata; class Aves; order Coraciiformes; family Meropidae; genus Merops; species Merops nubicus. The sequence goes on along the minus strand of NW_008583735.1, from coordinate 12,212 downwards.
CATACCACAGGGGGGTCTGAAGCCACCACTGCCCTTAGCATTGCAGGGGAAAACCTGGACTCACCCAAACCTCCCTAAATACTTCTAAACCTCAGGCATTTGCAAGTGGTTTTCTGTTGGTGAGCAGGTTTCACAGGCAAGTGCAAAGTATTTTTTTTTTCAGTCTATAAATATTTATATAATGAAACCAGGAAGCATGCTCAAGTCAAACCAAGGTTCTGATTTGCTGCTGCAATTTGATATGGCTTAGAAAAAGCATCTAAATAAAGAGTGGGCTGTAATGGCTTTCATAATTCACTCTGTCTACAATAAACACCACATAGATTACCATTCATTTACTGTGGATTTATTTCAAAATTCCATTTTTCCCCCCCCTTTTTGCTCACTGATGCAACCACAGAGCCATGAAAGTCCCCACACGCAGTTCACAGATTTGCCAATAAACTTCTTGGAGGCTCAGAGGTCACATAATGCTAGTAATATAATTGTAATATTTTTTAATCACCGGAAGGAGGGGAAAAAAACAATGGCAAATGAAGATCTTAGTTTTCAATGTGATGGATAGGTAACTGGTCACTCTGGAGCCACGGAGAGATTTGAAATTATCCTCCTCTGCGATCTGTTTACAGCTTTATTTCTTCAGAGAGATTATTCTCCAGGCAATAATTAAGGTCAAGGTGGGGCTGGGCTTACAGGCTGAGTTGGAGAGATGAGCTCAGATCTATTTGCTATGCAGAACTATTTAGAAATGACAGGTAGGAGAAGGAGACAGGCAGCTCGCTTAGTGCATTTTGGTTTGGGGGTTGCCATGAGTTGGCTGTCTGCTAAACTGGGTAATTCAACTCATTTACCAGTTTTGCTGCACTTGCAATGGGCTCCCTTTATGATGGTTCCTACTAAATATCTTGCAGCATGCACTTCTCACAGGTCTGTTCTTTCCACTGTCCTTGCTATGCTCCTGATGGATTTGGTTACGCTCCATGTACCTTTACTGCATTTCTGATTAGCTTTTGCTCTTTCCACTTTGATGTCCTGAAGGATTGGGTCTATCCAATATGATGATATCCTCTAATACTATTAACACGGTATTGGGGGATCTCGCTATGCTGTTGCTTATTGCCAGTCCAGCACCCTGGAAATTCTGCATTGCAGTCTTACTTCTGACTGACAGATTTCTTCAGATGCCCATAGTCATAGAAACCAGGTTTTCGTGCAACAATATTGTAGCTGTTGCTGCTGTTGACTGAAATAAGTGGAATAGATAACTGCTGAAGGAAGAAGCAGAGTTTGCTGTTGTTGGGTCTGTGTTAATGCATTAGGTTTTGCCTCACTATCACAAGTAGCATCTTTACTGGAGGGTTTATATACCTTTTTTATATATCTACACACACACTTTTATGTATAGATAAGATACTTTTAAATATTTACATATACTTTTTATAGTGGAGGTGTATTCATATACCTTGTGATGTGTGCTGTTACACCTTGCAGAAAAGTGATGCTGATTTAATGTTCTGTATGAAATCAGAGGAGACAAATATCTCCGATTAAAAAATCAAATCCTTACAAAGGAATAATCTAACTCACCATAGACTTCTGGCTGTGGAGCAAGTTGTTTTCCTCTGGGTAGAAACAGGGCAGGTAGCTTCTCTGCATTTATAGTCAGACCAATCTTTTAAAAGGATTAAGTGCAATTGCAGGTTAATCACTGATAAGGTTATAACGAAAGTAAAAACAAATAAGCATGTTTGAGGATTAGACTCAAGTCTAGGAAGAAATTGCAGGATAGGTGGAAAGCCTGGTTAAATGGTGTTTAATTAGAGAGCTTGAAATAAAATTAAGCACTTTAACCCTGAAACATGGGGACCTTAACGAGCAAGACATGCTCCTAATTCTGGCAACAGTCTGTAAGCCACTTTTTCTGCCTATATGTTTTTTTTTTTTCTGTTGTGTAGCTCTGCTTTGAGTCACCGTTGCCATTAGATTTCCCTGAATCCCTTTCACCTTCCTCTAAAATGGAGCTAATACAAGGCTGATTTCCTCTGCCCTGAGCACACAGCTCCTTTTAAGTGCAGTGATGGTCCCCTTGGAGTTAACACCCAGGAAAAAAAAAAAGCCAGAGCAGGATTTGGGAAGGGGTCACAGAGAGGTACACAAACCAATGAGCACCCGCGCCAGTGTTGAACAGCAGCATAGGCTTAGCTCACACTGGATGACATTTTTCCTTTTCTCATTCTTTCCTCATTTACCCACTCTTATTTTACGATGAAACTTTCCGACTTTGGTTTGTGCCCTGGGGTGAATGTCTTAAGGAGATCTGAGCAATATCCAGCAAGCTGGATTTGAGTATCCTGAAGAAGTAAAGCCTAGATACTTATGTCATTTCACTCATTTTTTTCTGCCTTTAGAAGTCACTTGAGTCATGCGAAGAGCTGGAAGTCAAGCAGTTAAGGTTTAAAAACTATTTTCTTGGCTAAATTGGAAGGAATTCAGAGGGAAGTGTAAACAACTGGAGAAGTGAGATAAATCAGATTACAGGGTGGCTGGGGGACATCACCACCAGCTCGGGGCTGTGACGTCCAGGTCTGGGTTTTACAGGCACTTGCTTTGCAAGCTTGGGCTGGGACAGTCACTGCTTCCCATCCAGAAGTGGTGGGCTGAATCTGCTCCACGCAGCAGGACCACCCTTTTGCATTCCAGAACCTCCCACATGTCCCAGCTTGTGGGTCTCCCTGTCCAGGGTCCAAATTTGCCCCAGAGTAAGCATCACGTGAGCTGTGCTGGGCTGCTCTGTCTTAGCAATAACTGGAGGAACGAAGACCAGCCAGACTAGTTACTCATTCTAGATAAGAGGCTCTTTTGTGCTGCAGAAATGCCAATATCACGTGAAAAATCTCTCCGCTGCCATGGTGATTGGCCACCGTCACAGCTGCTGGTGAGACGTGACTCCACAGGGTTTCTGGTCTCCACAAGGGGAAGTTCCAGCCATAAAAATCTACATTATGCCCCAAAAAGGAGGGGAGGTGCCTGCAGGGGCTTCGCAACCCTCCCGAGGGTGAGCTGGCCACATCTGGCATTACGATGCACAGAGCTGCTGTGTGCAGTGCCTCTGCCCTGTCACTGGGCGTTAGGCTCTCTGGGCTTTATCAGTTCCTCACTAGGAACCTGGGAGAATGTTCAAAAGTGAGAAAATGGCTCTGCAGCCTGGGTGGGCAGAGATTGGCTCTGCCCCTTTTCCTGTTTTTCTGGCATTTAGGAACAACTTGACCTCTTGGCACGCTTGCTTTTTTTCACGCTAACGCACTTCGCATTAAACTCCTTTCCTCAACACTAATTAGGGTGGTTTTCCTTTTGTAAATTAGCCTGATACGATCTGTGTGTCTTGGCAAGCACCCTCCAGAGCAGGAACCGAGGTCTTTGCTTGAATTGCTGTTTATTTTGCAAATCTCTCCAGGTGTACTGTTTTGTACTTGACTGCTTTCTGGAACACGCTTGCAGTGAGGGAAATGGGACGGAAATCGGGCTTTCCAGCTTGCCTGCCTTGTGAAATGGGAGAGGTTTCGGTGCTACAGGGGCCTTCTGGCAGATGCATGTTGATGGGGTGGTGTGAGCACACAGGATCACATTCCTCTGAGCCCCATCCCATCCCATCCTGTCCTGCCATCCTCACACCACATGCAGTGGATGAGGACGTGTGCAAGGAAAGGCACTGCCTGAACGAACCTTTAAACAGGTGATGGGGAAAGAAAATCCAACAGACACGCTCATTCTGAGCGATTAAACCGATTCTTTTGACTACAGCCAATGATCAGAGCAGCAGGTTTGAGCAACCCCAGACCCACCTAAACCTGGGTGTCTGTGGAGGGAGGAAAGTCCACCAGTGTGCCACTGCTACGAAATAGGTTGTGTCAGCGTTTTGCCAGGACCAATGGTGCTCAGGAGGGGACAGACTTTAATCGGCTCTCGTTACCTTAACGCCCTGACAGATGGGAGTGGGGGGGAACGTTGCTTTCTCCATCTCTGCTCACGGATGGGGCAGAGCCGCTGGAGGTTTGTTCAGGCTGAAAAATCTGGTGGGAAAGGTGACATTGGGTGGCCCCAATATTTACTGGTAAATATTTACTACTGAATATTTACTTGTCCTTAACTAAGGAAGAGGAGAACTGCTGGTGAGCTTCACACAGCAACCCCTGAGACTGGGGCAGAGCCAAAAACGCCCCTGACAAAAAATCCACAATTTTTCAGTGCCAGCGTGCCAGCCGTGTGGCACCATTTT
>NW_008583735.1:4812-7924 GCF_000691845.1 Merops nubicus | reverse complement strand
GTGGTGAAGCATCCCACCCTGGAGAGGTGCTGCTGCCACCGTTGCCCACACCAGCACAGCCCCACCAGCCTGGCTTGCCCCAGGGTCCTGGGAAGGCTTGCAGAAGGAGTCCAGGAGCTGGAGCTCAGCACCCCTTCCCAGGCCGTGTGGAGCCATGCACGCACTGTGTGCACTGGTGGGACTCTCGGTGCAGGGCTGGGGCAGGGGAAGCAGCAAGAGGAGCAGGATGCAGGCTTTGGAGAACATCCCTGCCCGTGGAAAGGAGGGAGAGCACCGCAGTCCCCGGGAGTACTGCTGCCAGCCTGCCGGTGCCATGAGGAGACTGGCCTGTGGAGGAGGATGCTTCCAAAAAATGTGCCTGGCACCAGGACCGGCCAGGCTGGGACCACAGGTGAGAGCACTTGGGTGGGGCTGGGCTGTGAGCGGGGCAGAGGCTGCATCAAAAGCAAAGGCTGGGGAGGAAAACCAGCAAAATACTTCTGGATTGGAGATGTTTTTGTGACACGTGCCCAGATGCATGCACACAGGCTCCGTATTTTTCTTCTGCCACTGTTGCCTGAGGGTTAAGGAGTACTTTTTGTCTGGCAGGATTAAGATGAAGGCAGATGAATAGAGTTGTATGAGCCTCAGAGAGTCATGGTCCCACCTCTTAATTGCATGAGGTTCAACAAGATGGAGGGTTGGACTAGATGACCTTTAGAGGTCCCTTCCAACCCAATACATTATGTGATTCTATGAGACCAACTGCGGGGTCCTGCACTTTGGTCAAAACAACCCCAAGCAATGCTGCCTGGAAAGCTGGCAGGCAGAAAGGGCCCTGGAGGTGCTGGTGGGCAGCTAGCTGAACATGAGACAGCATGTGGCCAGGTGGCCAAGAAGGCCACCAGCATCTTGGCCTGGATCAGCACTAGTGTGGCCAGCAGGAGTAGAGAAGTGATGGTGCCCCTGGACTGGGCACTGCAGAGGCCACAGCTTGAGCACTGGGGTCAGGTTTGAGCGGGTCCAGAGAAGGGCAACAAAGCCGGAGAGGGGTCTGGGGAACATGTCTTGTGAGGAATCTCTGGAGCTTTGTGTGGAGGTGAAGATAAGCAAGTTTATTATGTGGGTGTCACAGGATAAGAAAGACATTGAGGGGCTGGTGCATGTCCAGAGAAGGGCAACAAAGCCGGAGAGGGGTCTGGGGAACATGTCTTGTGAGGAGTGGCTGAGGGACCTGGGGGTATGTAGTCTGGAGAAGAGGATGCTGAGGGGAGACCTCATGGCTCTCGACAGCTCCCTGACAGAAAGCTGGAGTTAGGTGGGGGTTGGTCTCTTCTCCCAGGTTATTAGTGATAGGATGAGAAGAAATGGACCCAGATTGCACCAGGGGATGTTTTGATTGGATATTGGGAAGAATTTCTTTCCTGACAATGTGGTGAGGCCTTGGCCCAGGTTGCCCAGGGAGGTGCTGGAGTCCCCATCCCTGGAACGGTTCAAAAAACCATGTAGATGTGGCACTTGGGCACATGGTTTAATGGTCATGGTAGTGCTGGGTGATGGTTGGACTTGATGATCTTAGAGGCCTTTTCCAACTTTAATGATTCTAGGATTCTATGATTCTCCTAGGACACTGAGCACCTTAGCCATGCTGTGGTGCCACTTCATGTACCATTTCTTTCTCCATCTTATCCTTATTTTTTCACCCAACACCTCTCTAGGATTCCCAGATAGACTGAAAGCCCAAAGAGCTTTGCATTAAAAAAATAGCAAGCTGGCAGTTATTCCATATCAGCCTGCTCAGACCCTGCTGCCTGTGCTGCCAGGTTTTCCTTAATGGCTCCTCGTTTTTCCAGTTGTGAGTGATTGCTCAAGGGATCTCCTTGCAGAAAGGGCTCAGGTTCAGCCTTCACATCCTGCTCATCTCCAAGGCACATGGATGAAAATACAGGTGTGATTCCACTACTCTTCATACAGAGAAATTCAGCCTGCTCACACAGTGCTGGGTGCAGATGGCAGAGCCAAAGCATGTGGCTGTTTAATATTCATTGGGCGTAGACAGAGAAGTTTTCTTTCAAAAATAGCCTTGCACAGTTCCGTGCTGCTCCCTTTTCCCTAAACCTTAGCATGAGGCTGGAATTCAACATTTCCTTTGATTGTCTCTCCAACTTCCACAGGCTTAGCCAAGAAGTAGAAGATCCTCGCTGGGTGTAAAACCTGCTTTGAGGACAGACCCTGGCACTTTATTTGTGGTTTTCAATTCTGTAATCCTCTGTGACAGAATTATGTCTTTGAAGCACAAACACAGGAACAAGAAATTTTGCTTTCATTTTGAAAGAGGATGAGTTTCTCTGGCAGTTGTGAGTCTATTTGTGTGTTAAGTTTTAAGAGGGGGAAAAAAGCAGCTTTCCCTGTAAAATTTTGGCAAGTAGATTCATGGCCCTCTTTGGCAATTCTTCCTATTAGTTGAGTGCAATTTTCTTCACCATCTCAGTTGCACCTTAGAAGAAGAAAAATGAGAATATGGTTCCAGTCAGGCCCACAGTAACTGAATCACCGTGAAATACTTTTCATCACGTTAAGCTTCAAAGACCCCAGCGTTTTTCCTTGCCAAGTGGGAAGCTGCAGTAGTACCAGGCAGGCTGGCACGGCTAAGGGAAGATAACAGCAGGGCAGAGATTGCCCAGCAGCACCCAGAGGTGGTGGGAGCATCCCCATGGTGCTGGGGAAATGGGGCTTGGGTGCAAATCAGTGCCTGGGCACAGCTAAGCTGGTGCATCCCCGCCTGTGGTCCAGGGGCTCTGCTTATGCCCACCTGGGAAGTGTGGCAGGCACCTGAGCTGCACGGCCAGTGCCAACGCGGGGACATCCATTATAAATAACCTGTGTCAATAATGCATGGGAGGACGTTTCTGTCCTGCTGGAGGACTCCTGGTGTCAAAGCTGCAGAGTGGTGGTGGTACAGCATCCCGCACACACTGCGGGGGGACGTGGTGGGACAAATGGAGACATTCAAATCGATAGGTGGCACAGAGGGCACCAAGGATGTGGTGGCAGCAGCACCAGCGTGGCTGAACCTGTGCCAGGAGGATCTCACAACGGGATTTCAAAGGCAGTTTGGTATCAAGCAGTCAAA
>NW_008583735.1:300-4781 GCF_000691845.1 Merops nubicus | reverse complement strand
CAGGAAGGCTGTTTAATGCCATCAGAGAATATCCCACCTTGTTTGCATTGCTGCAGCCCATCTCATGGGCTACCTGCTGGCACAAATTTTTGCTTTATTTTACTTTATGACCACAGGGGTATTTCCTCTGCTCTGTAGAGGCTCTCCTTGATTTACCTGTGCCCATGCCTAAACTAGTGGGAATCAGTAGTGAGTCCTCCATTCCTCCAGCCCCTCTGGCATGGCACAGCCACTTATATCACCCCCAAAACTCTATTCCCTAAATTATTCAGAATTACTCCTTTTGCTTCATTTCTTCTCCAAAGTAAAGCAAACTATGGAGGGCACTAAAAAGAAATGGTTTTGCCTAGAACAGATATTTTTTAAAGGGAATGAATCCCACCACTTTTGCCTGTGCAGAGGAAAGCCTAACCCTGTCTGTGCACACCCTGCTACTGTTGTACACCCAGCCAGGGTAAGGGGGTTGGTGGCACCTTGGGGGCTTGGCTTCATGGAGAAAATGAGCAACAGAAGTAGCAAAACTCTAAAACAAATCTTACCTGCCCACCTTCTGTTTCTGTCTTCATATATATTTTAATTAAAAAGAATGGCAGAAAACATCCAAGGTCCTGAGCAGAGGGCCCAAAGGATGCCTTGTAAGTGCTGGCCAGGGGGGACTGCTGGTGGGCTCCTGTTAGATCAGAAGTTCTAGGACCTCCTGCCTGGGATGCAGTGACCTTTTCAGTACAGCCTTAATTTGTATTTGCTGGATAAATTGCCCTGAATGGAATTTACTTGTCATCCAGCTGCCCCCTCACTGGCTTCACTCAGACCAGCATGGGCTGATGGGGCAGTTTTAGCCTCGGCCTGGACACTCTGTGCTTATTCTTAGCGCTGTTTCTAAGAAGTGCTTTATAACAGGAGCCCGTGTTGGTTAATGCCATCAAACATTAATGACTTAGCAGGTGAGCTGTGTCCTCCCACAGAGCAGCTCACAGCTCCCCAGCAGCTGGTGAGACACAGGATGAGCTTGGCGGTGCTTGGCTTCGGGAAGGCACAAACATCAAAGTCAAAAAGAAAGTCATACGTGAAGCCAGCTGAAAAATATGCTGAAGAGAAAAGGTGGGTAAATGGGAGACGCGGAGTATGAGTTTTTGGTTAGATGGCTCTGCAACACAGTGCGAGGTGGGAAATTTGGAGGGGAGAAAGAGCTTCCTATCTGATGGCTGCTACATCTTGCACCACACTCCCCTGGTGGGGTGCAGAGTGGGGTTTTTCTCTGCTTGAATACAGCAGGATGAAAAAGATGTTGGTTTTGTCGTTTGCTTGACATAAAGAAGGTTTTCATAAAGAGACACAGGCAGAGCCAAGCCGTGGCGCACAGCGGCTCCCAGCCAGACCAGCCGGCTCCTCAGCTCCACACTAACCCGCTGGCAGCCCAAACTGGGCCTAACTGGCTCGCAGGCTTTGGCCAGTGAAGCTGAGCCCAGCAGCTGCAAAGCTTCCCACCAACCATCCCAGGAGGGCAGCATCCCAATGCGCCGGATTTAGGCAGGGATCCTTGCAACACCTTTCCCCAGCTCCTGCTCTCCGCCCAGTTCAACACAACCCTATCTTAAAGATCGGAGCCTCTGGGTTGAATTAATTCAGTTGGTGAACTTTAAAATGAGTATTACATTTCTCAGGAACATGCTAAGACTTAATTAAAAGCCCTATCTTTGTGCAAAATGGCAGTGTAGGAATGCAGGGGGTTCGTTCCTGCTTTGGTAAGTGTTTCATGTTCCCTTGGCAAAGCATGCCTCAGCAGTGCCAAGAAATCCCCTCACCTCAAGGAGGAGCAGAATTAGAATAATGAGCTGGGTTGTAATTGTGCTCTGGGGACATGTTCTCACGATGTCTGGTGCTTTCTGGTGGGAATTTTCTACAGGGAGTACCCCAATATACAAGAGGCTTCAGGTATGCTCCTGCATGCAGGCAGGAGCCTCCTAACCTAACCAATGTGTTATCGGGTTGCTCAAAGGGAGAGGAGGATGAGATAATTTTGTGGGGGGATTTGGGGGATTTTTTTTAGCTGTCTTACAGATGTAGGTTAAATATTTGCTCAGGGCAGAACAAATGCCTAATGCAGAAGGCCCCACTTGGCAACACGTTTCGATTAGTGGAGCTTCCCTTCATCCAAGTAAAAGCCAAATTAACCTGCCTGACTTCACAGCATCACAGCAGCGATGCTTTTTGGCTATGGAAAAGCTGAGCTAAAAGCAAAGATCTCCCCCCGCGCCAGGGTCGTGGTCCCCCAGCAGCGTGCCCCGCGGCAGCTGGTGCCATCCACAGAGGACAGCCGTGGTTTAGCTCTGATGGCCATCGGTGCCCGGAGCCTCCATGCTACCTGCTGGGCGCTGTAGGAGGGTGCTGCTGGCGCTGAGCCCTGCCAGTCCCTGCCTTTTCTCTGCCTGCCTGCAAAGTGATGTTGCTAAAAATACCACTGGCGATGTCGTCAGCCAGTGCTCGCTCAGGTCACGGAGACGTGACATCCAAGAAAAGGAGGACTGGGGGACGAAGCTGAGATTATCCCAGCCAGTGTAGGTGAGTCCCCGTGGGAAAAGGGTAGGAGGAGGGTACCCGCTGCCTGCACAGGCTGCCCTGCTGCCCCCAGCCCAGCCAAGTGGACACCCCCTGGGATTGACAGCACTCCCTGCAGCTAAACACCAATGTGGCCAAGGGAAACGGAGCTGGCACCCGGCCACCAGCACATAGCAAATCCTAAATAACCCCACCTTCCACATGCTGGGGATCTCATCCCTGGTGTGCTGGGACTGCCAGAAAGCCGCACCATTCCCACCGAAATTCAGTCCCACTGCCTGGAGGGTGGGTTCTTTAGTGCTCACAGGTAGCTCTTTGAAGATAGCTGTTGGCACAAAACCCCTCCTTGCATCTCAAATTTTGCTCCCTGCTTATTCATTAAGTTATTTTTCTAAACTGGAGAATTCACGCGTATGCCTGGTTAATTTAGACTTATTTGGTGTAATTGATACAATTTACATGTATTGCATAATTGCAATACTATTAAAATCCTGAAGCATTTTAAAGCCAGGAAATTCAGTTAAAGTAATTTCCATAAACATTCATTTTACCCTCACAGCTTGTGAACGAAGTCAGTGCTGATACGGGACTGCAGTTCCTATCAGCAAGTAGAAAGTTAGTTCTGTCAATATCATCCCCAAACCAGCCGAAGGAGCTGCACAGCTAATGAGGGATTTATGAAAGTCAGCACAGCTGCTCAGGGCATCTGTGAGCACACACATGTGTGACATGTCTCTCTAGGCAGACACACACCTCTCCATCCACACCGATGAACCTGAGCTGAAGTAAAGGGGAGGCATCATGGAGCCCAGGAGGTTTTCACTGGGCTTTTCCTGCCGCTCGGATTGCAGGGGGAAGGCTGCTGCAGCGCAGAGGTGGAGGCAGCTGCCGGGCCAGGATGGTGTTTGCTCCTCAGGGATGAGGTGCTGCGCTAAGGGCACAGGCCCGTGGAGTCCAGCTTTCTCAGCCCATTCCCTGAGGCAAGTGGCAGGAGTTGCTTGTCTCCTCTGGTGACTCCCCATCACCTCCACCTGTGAGGGTGGCTCGTGGCAGGGGATCATAGAATTGTAGAGTCATTAAGGTTGAAGAAGACCTGTAAGATCATCAAGTCCAACCATCAACCCAACACATTGACCACTAAACCACATTGCAAAGTACACGGATGTCCTGGGGGAGTGTCTGGGGATGCCCAAGAAGGACATGCCAGGATAAAGGACAAGGCCAAATCCTGCTCCAGGAGGGAGTGAAAGGCCGTGACTGAGCATGGCAAGGTGGAAGGTAACAACCACTGGCCTGAGGGGAGCAGACCCCCCACTGGTGGGCAGAGGGGTTAGCACCAAACCTGCACCTCCCCAGGGACTGCCACCCCTCAGCCCACGCGGGCCCCGTGTGCCCCCCGGGTCAGCCTGGCACGAAGCGGGCAGGCGTGAGCCATCAGCACGGGGCAGCCCTGCCGCCACCACGGGTGCCGAGTTACGTTTTGTTGTGGGAAACATCCGGTACTGCTGGTTAATTACCGTGAGCAAGTCCTGAGCAACTTGTGTCACCCAAAGCAGCCATTAGCATGATTGTACAGGCAACGCAGACAGGCAGATACAAATCACACCTTCAAAATGTGTATAAATTACACCGAAAGCAGATTTTTAATTGCCTTTCTGACACCAGGGCCTCTGGAGAGGTCTCAGGGCATGCTGTGCTCTTTTCTTCACGCCCATGAGACAGAAACAGGTTGTTTTCTCAGTGAAATCTGGGTCCCCAGGGTGCTGGTTGGCTCCGGTGCTGGCGAATGTGCTGGTGTTTGGGAGCTCTGAGGGTGCGGCAGAGGGTGAGGACATGGTTTGTCCCCTCTGGTCCTTGTCGTGTGGGGACTAAGGTCATCTTCTTGGTGGTGCTGGTGGCTGTGACCCCCCCGTGCGCTGGGG
>NW_008583735.1:0-252 GCF_000691845.1 Merops nubicus | reverse complement strand
GCAATGACAGAGGGGTGTGTGGGCAGGGTGGCTACACAGCAGCTCCCCCATTACCAGCGGTCCCGGCGTGGGAAGGGCCAAGGCCACACCAGGAGCCTCCAGGGCTCTGACAGAGCGGCGTCGGGGGAGCAGCGGGGAACCGGGACGTCCTGAGAAAGGGCGGGGGGACACCCGGGCTCCCCTGAGCTCCCCAGGGCTCCGGCAAAAGGGGTTGAGAGTGCACCGGGGACGCACCGGGAGCACCCTGGGGCC
>NW_008583734.1:2758-2983 GCF_000691845.1 Merops nubicus | reverse complement strand
GGCTGCGGGCGAGATGCCGCCGCCGGCAAGCGTCGGAGGCGCAAGCCCAAGAAAGTCGTCAACATCGACTGCAAGAAGCAGATCACCAGCTGCAAAGGGACCCACGGGGACGTCGTCCTCTTCTTCATCCACGGCGTGGGCGGCTCGCTGGATATCTGGAAGGAGCAGCTGGACTTCTTCACCAAGCTGGGTTACGAGGTGGTGGCTCCAGACCTGGGCGGGCAC
>NW_008583734.1:1769-2345 GCF_000691845.1 Merops nubicus | reverse complement strand
GTGACCTTCCAGCCCCTGAGAGGGGCTACAGGAAAGGAGGGAGGGAGTGTTCACAAGGGTTTGCAGTGACAGGGTGAGGGGTGATGGGTTTAAGCTAGAAAAGGGCAGATTTAGGTTGGGCATCAAGAAAAAGTTCTTCCATATGAGGGTGATAGATCCCTGGAACAGGTTGCCCAGAGAGGTGGTGGAGGCCCCATCCCTGGGGACATTCAAGATCAGGCTGTATGAAGCTTTGAGTAGCTTGATCTACTTGGAGATGTCCCTGCTTATGGCAGGGGTTTAGACTAGGTGACCTTTGGAGGTTCCTTTCAGCCCAGACATTCTGTGATTCTATGAGAAGGGACACTCGTATGGGTGAGGGCCCAGGGGATGCCAGCAGGAAGGGCTGAATTCATCCCCACCCTACCCTGTCCTCAGCAGAGAATGATCAATAAGTCATAGAACACAGAAGTGTTTTGGTTGGCAGAGACCTTTCAGCTCCTGAAGTCCAACCATCCCCCAGCCCTGCCAGGTCCCCACTGCCCCGTGTCCCTCACCCCACATCTCCACGGCTTGGGAACCCCTCCAGCGGTGGAG
>NW_008583734.1:0-1650 GCF_000691845.1 Merops nubicus | reverse complement strand
TGGGAGCAGAGCCCAACCCCCCCCTGGCTCCAGGCTCCTGTCAGGAGCTGTGCAGAGCCAGAAGGTCTCCCCTGAGCCTCCTTTGCTCCAGGCTCAGCACCCCCAGCTCCCTCAGCTGCTCCTCCCCACACTTGGGCTCTAGACCCTTCCCCAGCTTTGTTGCCCTTCTCTGGCCACACTCCAGCACTCTAGGGGCTGAGAAGGCAGAAGAGGGGTATGAGGGTTCCCATTCTGGGTTTATCCCTCAGCTGTGATCTCCTGCATCCTCTTGGTGCCTGTCCCTGGGTCCAGCTAATCCTGGAGCCTCTCCTCCAGTAGGGAAGCTGGCAGAGCTCAGCCTATAAATAGAGTAAGCCCAAGAAAGTCAATTAGATGGAGACTAAGCAGTGCAGAGAGCAGGGCTGGGAGGAGAGGGAGCCAGAGATGGGCTCCAAGCTGGGCAGGATTAGATCAGAAGGACAAGGCTGGTCCAGGCTGGCAGGCACCCAAGTGGGTCTCAGCACCCTGCTTGGGTTTGTGGAGGAGTGAAACTCTTAGCTCAGCTCTCTGTCCCTTCTCTGTGGGGTTTGACTGGGGCTGTTCTGCCTCAGAAAGGGGGAGCATGGGTTAAATGAGGGGGTGTAGCCTGAAGTCCAGCCGTGGATCCTTGAGATCTGCCTTGGGATGCAGAATTGGAGGGCTGGAACCCCTCTGCTGGGAGGCCAGCAGGAGAGAGTTGGGGTTGTTCAGCCTGGAGAGGAGAAGGCTCTGGGGAGACCTTCTGGGGGCCTGCCAGGACTTCAAGGGGCCTGTCAGAAAGCTGGGGACAGACTTTTGAGCAGGGCCTGTGGGGACAGGACAAGAAGGGATGGTTTTAAAGTAAAGGAGGGAGATTTAGATTAGAGAGACAGAAGGAATTTGTTACACTGAGCCCCTGGCCCAGGTTGCCCCATCCCTGGAACCCTTCCAGGTGAGCTTGGCCAGGGCTCTGAGCAACAAGATGGGCTTTAAAGGTCCCTTCCACCCACCTCATTCTGTGATCCTGTAACCAACCCTCCAGTGCCACGGGGTCGGAACACAGCCCCCACATCTCTCTGTCCCTGCAGGGTGTCCTTCTGCACCTTCCTGGCCCACGAGTACCCAGACCTGGTCCATAAAGTGATCATGATCAACGGCGGGGGCCCGACGGCGCTGGAGCCCAGCCTCTGCTCCATCTTCAACATGCCCACCTGCGTGCTGCACTGCCTGTCCCCCTGCCTGGCCTGGAGCTTCCTCAAGTGAGCGGCCACCCGGGCACCACCACGCTGCCAGGGAGGGTCATCCTCAGCCAACCTGCCCCCCCTGACCACCCTCCTGTGCTGGGTTAACCCTCCTGCTTCTCTCCCCAGGGCTGGATTCGCTCGCCAAGGTGCCAAAGAGAAGCAGCTGCTGAAGGAGGGCAACGCCTTCAACGTCTCCTCCTTCGTGCTGCGCGCCATGATGAGCGGGCAGTACTGGCCCGAGGGGGATGAGGTTTACCACGCCGAGCTGGCAGTGCCCGTGCTGCTGGTCCATGGCATGCACGACAAGTTCGTCCCGGTGGAGGAGGACCAGAGAATGGCCGAGGTACGGCCCGGGGAGGGGCTGGGGTCTGCTGGCAAGGGCGGGGCGCCCACCCTGGCACCGACACCC
>NW_008583733.1:0-3039 GCF_000691845.1 Merops nubicus | reverse complement strand
TCTCAGGGCCGTTAGTAGAGCTGGAGCTGGAGCTTCATCCTCAGTGCTCGGCCCAGCTCCCCCGCCAAGTAGTCGAGGTGGTTCTTGGCTTGGAGTTTCTGCAGTTCCCTCTTGCGGTAGAGGGGCACGCTGACGATCTCCAGCAGGTAGGTGCCCGGCACGATGCTCTTCCTGGCCAGGTGGAGGTAGCTCAACCCCTCCCTCTGGTGGATTCGGAAGAAGCCGTCCTGGTTGCCGTGGGAGATGAGGTACTTCACCCGGTTCTCCAGAGGCTCCACGGCCGGCAGGAGCTCCAGGATGTGCTCCTTGTGAGCCAGGTCGGAGAGGTTGAGGGTCATGGAGAGAGGAGAGTCCACGTCCATGCTGGCCAAGTTCACGGGGTGAGCCTTGGAAAGGAAGGAGGATGTGTTACCCAACGAGCCCGAGGGAAAGGTCGTGGTGGGGTGAAGGAGGAGGGGAGTTGGAGGAGTTCAGGTCATGGTTGGGTGAAGGAGAAGAGGAGTTAGAGGAGTTCATGGTCGTGGTTGGGTGAAGGAGGAGGGGAGTTGGAGGAGTTCAGGTCATGGTTGGGTGAAGGAGGAGGGGAATTAGAGGAGTTCTGTCCCCACGGGCCACCCTGAAGCAGCTCTGAGAAGTGGCTGTGACTTCTGTGGTCCTCACTGGCCTAGAATCCTAGAATGCTTTGAGTTGGAAGGACCTCTAAAGGTCAGCGAGTCCAATAAGCAGTGAGCAGGGACGGCCCCAACTACAGCAGGTTGGGTTGCTCAAAGTCCCACCAAGCCTGACCTTGAATGTCTCCAGGGATGGGGCCTCCACCAGGTCTCTGGGCAGCTTGTTCCCCTGTTCCACCACCCTCATGGTTTCTTGGTACCTGTTTGTGTCTCAGTACCTCACCCCTCATCTTCAGGGGAAGAGCCAATAACTCCAGAGGCACTTTCCTCCCAGAGCCTGAAGGGCCCACAACAACCTCCCTGCCCCACTTCTCCTGCCCAGGGCTGTGAGCTGCTTGGTGAAGCCTTGGAGAGAGGCCAGAACTTCCCTCCAAGGAAAATAACCTGTATTTATAGCAAGAGGCTGGAAAAGACCTCCAAGATCATCATAATCCAACCATCACCCAACACTCCCATGACCACTAAACCACGTCCCCAAGTGCCACATCCACACGTGTTTTGAACCCCTCCAGGCATGGGGACTCCAGCACCTCCCTGGGCAGCCTGGGCCAAGGTCTCAGCACTCTGCCAGGAGAGAAATTCTTCCTCATATCCAACCAAAACCTCCCTTGGGGCAACTTGAGCCTCTCATCCTATCATTAGTAATTTGGGAGAGGAGACCAACCTCCATCCAACCTCCTTCCAGGGAGCTGTAGACAACAAGAACTTCTCCCTTCAGCCTCCTCCTCTCCAAACTAAACCATCCCAGTTCCCTCAGCTGCTCCTCACCATGTTCCCCAGACCCCTCCCCAGCTTCGTTGACCTTCTCCAGCCCCCCTCCAGCCCCTCAGTGTCCCTCTTGGGGTGCCCAACCTGCCCCCCGTGCTGCTGTGGATGCCGTGGACTCCTCACCTGCTGCTGCTCGGTGCCGTTGAGGCTGCGCCGCTGCCGGCCCCTCTTGGGGTACCCGTTGATCTTGCACTCATAGCAGGTCTCAGGGGACAGCAGGTTGTCTTCATCCTCCTCTTGAGGGGCAGGAAGGTAGGGACCCTTCCCAAAACCCAAGCCAGAAATGCAATGCCTGGGGGGAGAAGAGTAAGAGAGAGATTCATGCTTCAAGAAGGAGATCTTCCCATTGCCCTCACGGGTTCTCCACGTGGCACATGGAGGATCATGGCTGGGGTTAGGAGATGGCTTGATGCAGACCATGCCCGAGAGGGATCAGGACACATCTTGTTTAGATGGGGCCAGATGGTTTGATGTGTCTGCACCCTGGGCTAGGTGGACCTGCAGAGCATCTGCACTGACCCTTGGAGCAGTGAAATGGAAGAGGAGAAGCACATCTCCATGCACATCACCATGAGGAGATGCACACCACCATGAGGAGATAGATGCACACCACGATGAGGAGATGCACACCACCATGAGGAGATAGATGCACACCAGCATGAGGAGATGCACACCACCATGAGGAGATGCACACCACCATGAGGAGATAGATGCACACCACCATGAGGAGATAGATGCACACCACCATGAGGAGATGCACACCACCATGAGGAGATAGATGCACACCAGCATGAGGAGACCCACACCAGCATGAGGAGATAGATGCACACCACCATGAGGAGATGAGATAGATGCACACCACCATGAGGAGATAGATGCACACCACCATGAGGAGATAGATGCACATCACCATGAGGAGATAGATGCACACCACCATGAGGAGATGCACACCACCATGAGGAGATGCACACTAGCATGAGGAGACCCACACCACCATGAGGACCTCATGATGGCTGAGGAACAGCACGGCATGGAGAAGCTGAGAACTCGTGGGAATGAGCCCTCACGGCTTCCTGGGACTCCTTTTTTATTGGCAGCAAAGAGCAAAAGCCTGGTGCTGGAGCACATCTGGGCCCACCACCCCCTTGGCAAGCTGTGAGAACCCCCCTGAGGACCACCGAGGTGCCGACGGTGGCCACCAGCCTCTCTCTTACCCTTGTCCTGCTCGGAAGTAGCCCCCGGGGCAGCCGCAGAGGTACCCCCCATCCGTGTTGGAGCAACCATAGCTGCAGGGGCTGCCTCCTGCCGAGCACTCGTCCACGTCCTGGCACCCACCAAAGGCTTGGTCGAAGTCGAAGCCGGAGGGACAGACGCACTTGAAGCTCCCCAGGGTGTTGTAGCAGGAGGCAGAGCCGCAGGCGGTGGGGCTGGAGCACTCGTTCTCATCTGCACCCAACCACAGCACAACCACTCAGCAGCCAGAGGAAGGGAGGTCCCAAACTCTTGGTGCTCCCACCCAACCTGGCTGAGGAAATCTGCTCGTGGTGGCTGGGATGGATCAGACTCGGACACAGGGTTGGGTGGGAAGGGACCTCTCAAG
>NW_008583732.1:0-3461 GCF_000691845.1 Merops nubicus | reverse complement strand
TTTTTTTTAATTAAAAAAGCCCCACACACGACAACCCTTTTTTTTTTATACACGTTATTCCTTCCCCTTCCTGGTCCCGGCTGCTTCCCCGGGGGGTCCCCAGGAGCCCTCCCCACCTCCTGCCCTCAGGCCCAGGCAGGGTGCTGAGGGAGCTGCCTCGCTTCCCTCCCTTGAGGCACTGAAACACACCGGATTTCTTGTTGGATTTGGGGTTATTTGTAACTTTTATTCTTCCCTTCTTTCCCCTTTCCCACAGGAAAAAAAAGGAAGTGTGTTCCTCGGTGGTTTGGACCCCTCCTCCACTGGGGATCCCCCATAGATCCATGTGGAAAGGCTTTAATGAGGTGACTTTGGCCAAGGCCTGGGACAAGCAGCATTGCCCACTGGAAATGCACTCAAGGAACACACCAGGGATGGGTTTTTCTCCATCTTCTGCCCGGAGGTGGGTTTGGATTCCCACCACCAGCACGCTTTGTGTACCTCTTCCTCCTACACCTGCATCAGGAATTGTTTCTGGGGCAGAAACAGCCAAAAATCATCGCAGCTTCTCAAGTCTGTAGCCTCCCTCCATCCCCTGGGAGCACCCCGTGCTTCAATTCATGCTTATAAGGCACTTTTTGAGCCGGAGAAGGATGATGCAAATGCAACATATTTCTAATTAATCTCTATTGCTTTTCATTCTCATTCAAGGTATTTTACATATTAACCAAGTAGGCAGAAAACATCCTCAGCAGGGCTTATTCTGCACCCCATTTGTTTACTCCACAAGCAGGGATCCCTCCTCCTGCTGTTTCAGGCGTGGTGGCATCTCACCCTCTGCTCCCGACCCCTCAAAGGGCTGAAAGGATCCCCCCCTTTGGCAGCTTTCCCTTCATCCCTCCCCCAGAGCCTGATTTTGGCAGTGCTGACTCGATGGGAGGACAGCCAGCATCGCAGATATCTCGTTTTTCCAGCTCTGATGTCCTTGGTGAATCCAAATAAATCGCAGGTGGCTCTCGGGGGAAGTTTGGGAAGAAGCAAAGAAACAGGAAAAAAACCCTGCAGGCTGTTGAGAAATGACCCTGGGTAACACATCTGACAGCGTAATCTCTGCAAAGCCTCTGAGATAACTTTGTCAGGCAAACAAAACTTGCTCCTCTCCTGTGATTAAATCAACCACAGAAAGAAAATGTGAAATACCAGTGCAACTGGGAGCAAAATGTTTAGCAAAGCCTGGGTAGAAGTGCTAGCCCAGAGGCCAAAAACTACCAGTTGATGCTGGATTTGCCATCAAATTTATCATCATTTAAAAAGTTTAATTAAAGTTAGAAAATAAAACCCCCAAAATACACACGAAATCCCTCAAGTGGAAATGACTACCAGGGACTCGTTCCAAGCCTCAGAGCTTCCTCAGAGCATTTTTGTGGCCTCCTCTGGCCCAGTTCCAACAGGTCCATGTCCTTCTTGTGTTGGGATCTCCAGAGCTGGATCCAGCGCTGCAGGTGGGGTTCATCTTTCAAAGCTCTAGTACCTGTGTAACTGAAGAGGCTGTAACCACCTGGGTTTTAGATGTGAGTGGTTTCATCTCCAAGGAGAGGTCACCCAGCCATGGACCCAACCACTTCTTCTCAGCAGTGTCCCTGCGCTCTGGATTTAATAGCTGGTTTGGCTCCAGGATTGATCACCCGTGGGGAAATACCACCACGAGTAGTTACCTTCTTCTAGACCCACCTGAAGTCTACGAAGCACTTGGCAGCAAGAGGGTCAGACCCAGCAACGTGTTCCTCAACCACCAGTTTCCTCTTGGAAGACTTTGATGTCTTGTGTTGGGAGCTCCAGAGCTGGATCCAGTGCTGCAGGTGGGGTCCATCTTGCCAAGCTCTAGTCTTCCTCTTGGAAGACTTGGATCATCCTGTGGGAATCCATCTCCACTGAAGGCAAAGCTCTTCCAGCCTGAGCTTTTATTTTTGTGCAGAGGAATTTTGCCTCCAGGAGCAAGAGCTCAGACACTTTATAAATGCTTGATAGCTCTGACCACCTCTTCTGGGTTATTTTTTAAAAGAAAAAGAGATGTATTAGGGTTGTGGGTGGCTCAAGTTCCCAGAACTCACCAGTGAGGTAGTTTTTGTCCCTCTCATACTGGATGTACCCGACGACAGTGTCACAGCCTTTAATAACATATTTTAATTAATCCTGGAATTGGGTCTGTGATCTTCTCTTCATTTTTCACAGTGGGGTCACAGCAGTCAAGAGAAATGGATGCTCCTGGGCCACACCAGGAGACTGTGGCAGACCAGGGATGAATCTCTTCATCATTCTGCCAGTCTGACCCTGTGGTGAGGGCAGAGACCTGTGACTACCTGAGCTCCCAGGACTGATGAAACCATTTCCATTATCTGGGGGGGCCTTTCCCACCTGCAAAATATGAGGAGCAGCTCCAAAGTCCTCTGTATTCAGAGAATTATTGAATGGGTTGGTTTAGAAGGGACCTTTGAGGTCCTCTAGTCCAACCCCCCTGCAGGGAGCAGGGACATCCTCGACTAGAGCAGGTTGCTCAGCCTTGGCCAGCCTCACCTGGAGTTGTGGCTGTGTGTTGCTCTGTCTTCAAAAAAACTTGTGGTGCTCCCACCTTCTTGTGTTCACTGGTGACAACCAAAGGCAGCCCAAAAAGAGTTGTCATTAAAATGCTAAATAACCATTTTTTTTCCCCCTCAAGAAATTGAGTTGAATCCTAAACCCATCCAAGCAGAACTCTGCAACTCAAATGCTCCACAGATCCTTCAACAGCAACCAAAACCCACCTAAAGCAACATCAGCTCCTTGCTGTCCATAGTAAAAGAGATTCACAGGTTTATATTTGATGAGGAAAATGAAGATGAGTCACCAAGAACATTTGGCCTAAACACCAAAAGGAGGTTTTGCAAATATTTGTCCTTTGAAAGGCACTTTAATGAGTTTGCTGAAGCTCATCTACGAATTTTCTTTGAAGAACACCTGCCCATCACTCGTGTCTTTACACTGCAGAGAAAATATTCCTCTATTAAGAAGTCCTTTTGTCCAAAACAAATCCATAGGAACAAAAAATAACCTTGAAAATATCACATTTCTTGGATTTTCCAGTTAAATCTTTGGAACATCCCATATTTGGGTCTGTTAATTCAAGTCACTCAGAAAAAAACCTTCAGAAAATGCTTTTTAAAGGCAAGCAGGTGAACTAAAAAATCATCAGAAGTGACCTTCTCGAGAGATGGACAGGAGCTGTCTTCTCAGAGGGTGGGTTTTTGCTAGTTTCTCACAAGGCCTGGACAGAACCTCCTGGACCTTTCCCTGGTAAGCTCTCTCTGCTGCTAGACCCAACTCATAGTCACGTTGCTTCTCTTCCTCCTGGGCCTCCCGGGCCTGTTGTTGATGGGCCATCTGAGCCTTCAGTTGCTCTTGGTGTTCTTTTGCCTCCTTCATTTTCCTGGGAATGACAGAAAAAC
>NW_008583731.1:4633-11854 GCF_000691845.1 Merops nubicus | reverse complement strand
AATAAAAGTGGTTTAAACAACTACACTTAGCTTCAGAAGGATCAACCAACCTGGCCTTTTATTCTGCTGAATAACTGGACATATTAGTGTTCACAATCTGACCTTTTATCTCCAGAGACCTGTTTCTTGAAAATATAAAGGCATTAATAGAAATTTTCAGAATTCACAAATTTCTTTTGCTTTATATTTCATAGCTCCAATACAGTCCCTAATTGCTAAAATAGATCTTTTTTTTTTCCCTTTTCCCTGTCTGAAGCTGTAAGCTAGCAGCATACAAGCTTTATTGCTTCTTTCGAGAAAATGTTGCTTTAGCCATTTGAAGTCTGTCAGGTTCTGCCCACAGTCCCCTGGGATAAGTATTTAACTGCCCTCAAAAGGTAGCTCAATTTATAACTTTCAAAGCTGCTGTTTAAACAGGATTTTTCTAATTTTAGCTCTCTCTCTGAAGTTTATGACCAGCAGCTACTTTCTCTCCTCCCTTTCCCCAATCCACCCCAAAGCTGTATTAGCAACTTTCATTAATGCAGTTTCAGGTATTTTCCAGGCAATATCTGATGTTCCACAACCTACCAGTTCTGCATTGTCCCTCTGTTTTCTCTCTCAGAAAGTATCCTGTCTCATCAAGGCGCTCTTTATTCTGCAGACAGGCAGATTTCAGTGCCACCCTGCCAGGTTATCTTGTCTGTGAGCGGATTCAAGGGGAGACTTCAAGTGGCAGAGAAATCCGCTGAGAGCCATGAAGCCTTAGGCTGATGCAGGGGGCTACATGAATCTTTGGTCTGCTCTAGTATGACCGCTTTTAGGATCAGATCAAATTAAAGTCCCACGTATTCAAAGTGTTTTATGAGGAGTACCATCAAAGGTTCCATTGAATTTAGAGGGCTGGGGGGAGTTTAGGTTTTACCTTTGAAGATCACATAAGGAACTGGACCAGTAGAACAAGTGCTTAATCATGACATATGTGAAAAGTAGAGTGGTCCTTCACATGTGGTAGGATGCGCAGCTTCCATGGTCCCTTTTCCTCATGGAAAAATAAAAGAAAATGTGTGGTTTTAAGCCTTAGCCCCCTTAGCTAGTGGTTTCTGGCGAAAAGGTGCAGATGATGAATGCACTCTTGGAGAAGGGCTGGGTGTAGCAGCAGCTGCCAGCTGTGCCGCAGTGGCTGGGGACACCCCATGGGAACCAGAAGACACTTTGTTCCACACCACCACAGCCATCCTGGGCCAGGAGGGAGACAGGGCACACACAGGAAAACAGAAGACTGCTCCTGTCTGGCCTTTTCTCATTGGCAACCTTCATCTCTGAGGAAAGAGACTGAAGGAAGGGCGAATGAAGCTCTAAAGGCGTGGGGCTGTTCTGGGGTGGTGCTAGGAGTACGGGCGTGCCCAGCGTGAGAGGCTTGCCTGGCAACAAGCAATCTGCTGCAGTCAGCTCGGCAGATGTCTCACTGGTGGTGAGGCAGATTTGAGTCGCCTGGAAACCCTCCATGCTAAGGAGTGTGTTCAAAGAGGCCAAGTGCTCTTAGAAGTCAAGATGGCTGATGCTGTCACTGTTTAGGCTACCCAGGCAGCTGTTCCACCATGTGATGGCTGTCTGAGGAGAGTTTCACTGAGAGGGGCTTGTGCTGTGGCAAGCCACTCTGGTTTGGCTTCGAATGAAAGCAAGGCATTGAGTTCAAGGGCAATCAGACAAGACAGCAAAAATTCAGTCCTTGAGGCCAACAACGAGAATTTAGGGTTTTATTATCAGTGTCTTTTTTTTTTTTTTCCCTAGATTTTGAGAATCTGGTGAACTGGTTTTGGTTGCCAGTGAACTGTTTCCTTCCTTTCACATGACGTAGTCTCTTGCCTTTGTCACAGACTGCTGAAAGCACAAGACTAACACCACTGACAAGTAACGTTTATCAATACTACGTTAGGAGGGATTAATTTAAGCTTCCTCATATCACTAAATCTCCTTCTATCACATCTCAATTTAGCTATAATTGATCTCTTCTGTCTCTAAAGAGCGTGCTGTAGAATAATCTATATCACATCTGTGTTAAAATATATGCCTCTTTTACCCCTCACACCACTCCTGCAGCTCTCAAAATGTCTTTGTTTAATTCACTGGAGCAGATGTCAGAAAACATGCATTTCAGACCAGCTATGAGACTATTCCTTTTTCCTACAAAGGCCTCAGTCCTAGCATAAAACATAACAGTGATTTGTCACATAATTGGTAATGGAGAATATACAACACCCCCCCACCATCCTGTCATATTAATTTCATGACTTCTGGGGGTCAAAGTCTTGAGAGAGCTTTTTTTGTGCAACTCCACTCAAAGCAATAGAGGTATTTCTACTTGCACCAAAATGCATTTTATGTCTCTCAAGTTCTGTCTCGGCATGTACACGCAGCAGAATTTATATAACAGCATGGCTAAGAAAGCAAGCATTTCATCCTACAGAGTTATCTTCAACACTAGTCCCTAATCAAGTGTACTGTGTCAGCAGCACTGCAAATTAAAAAGACACATGCTATATAGGAGGAGACTTGAGAACTGGAGCTCCTGCAACAAGCTCCATTTCGCTGTACAGCTGTATACATAACAGCAGCTGTAAATTGTCTGAAGGACTGACATAAAATAGACTTAGAAAGGTAAAGAATATTTCATAAACGTCTTCAATATTATCCTAGAGCTGGCCCACAAGACCACCAACAATAAATATAATAGTGGTAAATCATACAATACAATACTTCCTGAAGACTTGTTATAAAGCTGCTTGCCAACCTCCAGTTCTAAGCAAAATATAGTCCTGCACGTTGTATTAATGTAAGAGCCACTTCTAGGTTGTGCTGCTTGGCCAGACCTCTACCCTCATTGCCAAGAAGAGCAGCCATGCAAAGGAATTTTCTGAAACTAACATTTCTGCCACTTAAATTTGTATTTAAAAACATCACTACTGTGGTAACAGTGGTTTGGATTTTTTTACAATCTGGATTATACTACCTGCATATTCAGGTAATACACCGTTTGCACTGAAACATGTAAGGATACTCACTCTTCTGAAAATCAAGTGGGTCAGCAGGGCAGTTTTCTAAATTTAAAGTGGTGGGGAGCAAATGCATAGAACCCAGAGGGTTTAACTTGTGGCTGCATAAAGAACAAATTTACCATTTTACAAGATGCAGTGGATTTTGCCTTTTAAAGCACATTGCATTTTAAAACTAGTTGAATATTTAGTGCTCATACAAATAGAACTATTACTGCTGTTCAACCCTATATCTGTAAATACAAACCTCTTGCCCCCCTAAAAAAAGGCTTTGATTTTCTCCTTTTTTTTGCTAGGACTAACAACAATCCAAGGCAGAATCTTACTGTCGTAACATAGTTGGTTAAGAGCCTCATAAACTTTGGGGTGTTTTAAAACACTCACTAAACACATTTTAGTTTTATGTCACTTCTTTAAAATTTGTTTCTGTGGTGCTATTGTGAGTTACAGTTTTTTATCTTGTTCTTACTAGTGCTGGTAGTCATGTCTATACATACATATTTTGGATTCAGTCAATATCAGTGCCTTGGACAGAAACCTTTAATGATACAATGTTTCCGTTAATCTACCTTATTTCTAAACTTTTATTGTCTTTCTTGCTTAAATTTTTGCTATTCTTTTTCTTTCAGGAAGAAATACAATCAAAATTACATTAGATTTAGTCCTGAAAGATTTTGAACACCTTTCAGTTTAATTTAATCTGGCAGGATCTAACAGTGCTTGGCACCATTTATCATGCCCATCAAAGAAAAGACAGAGAGGTTTGGCAGAGCAGTTGAGTTCCCTTTTGTTAATGAAAACAATGCTGCCAACAATCCATTAAAAACATCCCATTTCTTTTTAATATTCCTGGAGTAGTAAGAATAAAGCCAGAGGGAAAGCTGAAATTGGAAGAATTGTTTTAAATTTCACTTGTCTCATTTGTGTTTAGACCTATATGGCACTGAGTCCTCCTGATAATTTTTTCTTCTGATCTCTGTGGCAGAAGATAAAAGGAGGAACAGAAATGCCCCAGAAACTTGTTTTTGACATTCAAAAGCAGCTGCGCCAAGTCTTTGCTGTCTAAATATGTAACCTCCATTAAAATACATTTATTTTAGGTTTTGTTCCTACTGACAATCAAATCTGGGTGTCCAAGCTTATCTACCACCCAAGTTTTCCAAAGTTACATTTTAATACATGTAAAAAATTAATTAAATGTGAATTGTAAATGTACGCTAAAAAAAATAAAATTAGATTTTAATGATGTAATGTACTGATTTTTGAGTCATCACAGTACTTTTTTTTTTTTTTTTCCTTAGGGGGTTTCCATAGCCACAAGGAATTGAACCATTTTTTTTCTATTGAAAAACTGTTATTACTATAGGCTGTGCATGAAACTTGTAAGATCAGGTCTGGATCTGAAAATTCCAACAAAAGTATGTGCCTGAAAATTAGCTCGTTGCATCACATGTCCTGCATTTTCTTCTCAACGTGTTAGCAAAACTGGGAGAAGCTGCAATAAATTGCTGCTCATTCACCAATGTTATATTTTCCTAAATTTAATCCAAAAAGAAATAGTGTATACATTTTTATTTGCTTCAGTGTTTAACTTTTCACAGAAAGATATCTAATATCTGTGTAAGCTACAGAATAGCCTAAAGTGTGTCAGCCCATTTTAAAGGAAATTTGTATGTATAGACATTAGCTGTTTGCCCTATTTCCTGTCAGCACTCTCACTTTTAAAATCCCAGAATACACAGACATGCTCTTCTGCCCTGTTACTCTCTCTCTGAGAGTGTTTCTTGGGGTCATAATGCAGTCATTCCATCTGTGATGGGTACCCAAATCTAATCTGCAGCTGAATTGTAACATTTGCTAAAAAGATAACCTTGACCTGCCAAACAGCACTCACCAAAACTAATCCAAATCCTCTCCTTTAGTTTTTATTGTCTTAGAATCTTTGCAATTCTGTAATAATTGCACAAAATAGAGACAAATGAGAGGTTTCATTAGCATAAACAAAATTTATATAAATTATTCATGGAGATTACCATTTTTCAGTTGCCAAAGACTCACTCTTGGTTCATTTAAACTTTTTTTTTTTTTTTTAATATCAATAAGTTTAGTTAGATTTTAATACCAATGAAGCTATTCTAAATTAAGGCTCACTTCTCAAATACTTATTGCAAACAAGCTGCACACACCCTATGTTCTTACTCTGCAGAACAGCAATTTGAAAACAAAAGTAAAGTAGATAAATCCACTCACATTTAATTTATTCATTAAATAGCACATATGTCCACATATGCTTCTTATTCAGCTTACAAAGCATAAGCCAACTAAGACAGCGTAAAAATGACACAGTAACGTCAGATTACAAGAAATTAAAAACAAACATATGTGGAATTGCTAAATAACATAAGGGAAAGACACATAAATTTGCAAGCTGATTTTTAATTTTCTTAAATTTAGGAAGCAGTTTAAAACATCAATTTTTCCTAGGTTTAGGAATAATATTCTAACATGCAAACTATTGATCTGTTTATTCAATTATTTGCAGGTCTAGAAGCCCTCCTTTTGGGAGGTTCATTGAAACTACTTGTGGGCACAGAGAACTACACCAGAAGCCAGGGTGTTTTAATGCTAGAGAAGAGTAAACTTTTAAAAACCATAGAGTACAGTATTACTGTAAGTAAATATGATATATCAAAACAAAATTTCATCCAGAGGCTGTGAAAAAAGAATGATTAAAATGTTTTTCATTTTAAGATTAACTTGATTAGTTTATAAGCTATGAAAGACAATGCAGAAAATACCATTACAACCAAAAAAAAAAAAAAAAGTTATGTCCTGAAATAAGGATGCGTGTTTAAGATAAATGTTCACATAGAGATTTTGCCATCTTAATGAGGGGTTGCGCAGGATATCAGGACACATTCAAAGTGCAATATCCAGGAAAAAAAAATACTCCATTAAAATGCTGACACAAATTGTGTCTTTGTTTTAAGGCTGTTCTTAAAATAATTCCTCAGCTCTATTAAATGAAAACAAAATGAAATATTTCTCATTTATACTAAATTTTGCTTTTCCCATATGTGAACCTAAAGGCAAAATCCAGTCTTTATGAAGGCTTTGACTCCCCAGGACATGTTTACAATTTACACCAATGTGAATTTCTCTGAAGCAAATATTTTATGTAGAGAATATATCTTCCGTGAGCACTAGCATTATTCTTTCCTTATCTCTCTCAGCAAAGTGAACCTCTAGCACTTAGTTAGCAGTAAAACTAGTTTTTGGTTTTCTGTATATGTTTCATCTTTCAGGAACAATAATAATAAAAAAGTGCTTTTTTCTTAAAGGAACCTTCTTTCTTTTTTTTTTTTTTTGTAACAGAAGAGTACACAAACATGTACATGTACATACTATTACAGAAGCTTGTTGCTCAAAGAAAAATGCAAAATATAGATGTCAGGTAACAGTCACACTTATTAGTCTTTTATCCCAAATTTTTCTTAAAATAATTTTGGACTACAGCTGACAAGTCCAGGTGATTTTTTTTCCTCCCTTGTATTTCTTAATTTCTTTTTTTTTTTTCTGACAGTATTGAATTTTCTATCATCTAAGTTAAAAGCGCTGAATTTTTCCAGTGTTTTGTCATCATATGTTATGGTTTAACCCCAGATGGAAGCTAAGCCCCACACAGCTTCTCACTCACTGCCCCCAAGTAGGGTAGGGGAGAGAATCAGAAGAGTAAAAATGAGAAAACTCATAGGCTGAGATAAAGACAGTTTAATAGGTAAAGCAAAAGCTGCACACACAAATGAAGCAAAACAAGGAATTCATTCACCACTTTCCAGGCAAGGAAGGTGTTCAGCCATCTGCAGGAAAGGCAGGATACACCACACAAAACAGTTACCTGAGAAGACAAATGTTATGTTTGTAAACATTCTCTCCTTCCTGCTTCTTTATACGCTGAGTATGACATCATATGTTATGAAATATCCCTTTGGCCATTTGGGGTCAGCTCACTCAGCTCTGTCCCCTTTCAGCTCCCTGTGTACCCCAGCCAACTCACTGGAGGGGTGCTTTGGGAAGCAGAAAATGTCTTAACTCTGTAAGCACTGTTCAGCAGTAAGGAAAACATCCCTGTAAAATCAACACTGTTTTCACCACAAATCCAAAATGTATCCCCATGCTAGCTACT
>NW_008583731.1:2251-4602 GCF_000691845.1 Merops nubicus | reverse complement strand
TACCTCTCTCCCAGCCAAAACCAGTACACACGTATATTAAGAAGAAGGTGAATTCAGTCTTTCCATTTCTGTTGTTTTTCTTTCTGTTTCTTTATCTTGTTTGTTTGTTTGTTTTTTTCCCCAATCCTTATATAGTTCTAGAGAATTCTGTTCAGCTGTATTTTAAATTTTACCCTTATTGTTATTTTTAATTTTCCTCTGAATTTATTTTTTTTTAAATTAATTTTCATTCCCTAGCATTTACAGCAATGAATTCTCTGTGGTCATAGTGGTAGCAGTACTCTGTTTTGCCCAATTAATGCAAATTTCTTGTAGTGTGTAAGTTTTAAAGTATAAGAAATATTAAAAGTATAGGTTGAAAGGATGTAATTTAACAAGTTTTAAAACAATTTTTTTTTTAAACCATAAAGCATATTGGAAATAGCAAAATCTATACTCAGATTTGAAGTTTTGAGCAGTACCTTAAACATTGAACTCAGCACAAGTTTAGGTGAAGGCGGGTAAGTTTTGACACTTAGTGACTCTGTAATGGTCTTAATGAAACTTTAACAGTTTTTTTTCATAGGAAAATGTACACAATGCTCCTCCACAAGAACGATTGTATGGTTACCTCAGATTCACCTTAAATGAACAATTTAAAACCTAAGGAAAAAAAAAAAAAAACCAAAACAACAGAGTACTGGAAGGATGTGTGTTTCATGTACGCCCTCAGAAAGGAGGAGAATCTGGAACTTAATGTATTGTTCACAGAAACTTTTTACATACAGGTATAATAGCAAATCTGTTGAAATTACTGGAGACCAATTTGTGAAGAAATCAGCCATCTCTGGCAGAAAGAAGTGAGTCCTATTAGAATCAGAGCTAACTTTATAGAAAGCCATTATTAATTGCTATCCAAATTGAATTTGATATGGCAGAGTCTGAAATATTTGCTCAAGAAAGTACAGAGCATGTCCGTCTACTAATTCATTAAGAATGCAATCTCCCAAACATTTGCAGAACACTGGCAGCAAAATTGTGGTTAACTGCATACAGTTCACTGGAGCTAGTAAGCACCAGCTTTACAGCACCTCCTTTACATTAATATAAAGCAATGTTTTATGTAGATGATCAGAACTCCTGGATTTCTCACAAAATATTTTTAGAGACAGAGGTTTTAAAAAGTGGATATTTAGTGATGGCTGTTTTGTTTCTTTTTGCTACCATCAGACACAGAGGGTGATGTTCGTCTGTCTGTAGGCTGACCTCTGCAGTATCAGCGAACCAGTTGCCATAGGCTGTCTTTCTAATTAGTAGAGAGACATAGATGTACACAGGTCATGCAATCTCATTCTAATTAGGTCAAATGACTCTGACATAAACCTTAACATGTACATTTGCCTCTTCTGAATAAAAAAAATCCTAAAGTCATTAGCTCAGGTGTGGATCCCCCAAGCAAGAGCACTTGATATTGCATGATATAATTGGAGTTTATTGTTGTTAGGGTTTAGGGCTGAGCCATCCACTAGACAAATGTCAGATGTTCTCTATTAACCCCTCTCTCTCCCAAAGGGGAAGAGAAAGGGAATAAGGAAGAGAGACTTATTGATTAGAAAACTAAAGAAGTTTTAATGAAAGTAATAATAATAGAACAGAGTATATACAAATATATACAAACCCAGTATCAAACCCATCATTACATCACCATCAGGACTGATGCTGTGGAGCAGGCACTGGGGAAGTCACAGAGTAGGCTCAGCAGCAGACGGGAACTGGATTCAGGAGCTGGATACTGAAACTAAATTCAGGAACACATGGGTTTGGACTGAAGGCAGAACAGCGAGAGTCCTCTGCGGATGCCAGCCATTGAAGGAGAGAGAGTTTAATCCTTGTGATCCCTCAGTTTTATACTAAATATGGGATGGAATACCTTGCTGGTCAGTTGATCCCCTGTCCTGTCCACTTCTCCTCATAGGTACAGTTTTTTACTTTCTGCACCCCCAAAATGATACACAAGATTTAGCAGTGACCTTGGTCTGCATACCAATCCTTGGTAGTAACTCTAAACTTCAAGCAGTATCACTTTGTCGTGGTTTAGACCCAGCTGGGAGCAGAACACCATGTGGCTGCTCCATCACAGCCCCCCCACCCCCCTCCGCAACAGGAAGGAGAAAAGAGAGAAAAATACAATCCCCCTTGGGCTGAGATAGGAAGAGTTCAATACAACAATGCAAAAGGAGCAATAAACAACAGTAATAACAATAGATAAAGCGAGTGGTACAAAGAAACAGGCTGACAAGTTAACACTATGTCATCATGGTATTGAATAGTCTATTGGCTGGGTTTGGTGTGTTTTCCCCGCCCAGAAAACT
>NW_008583731.1:0-2141 GCF_000691845.1 Merops nubicus | reverse complement strand
GTGCAGTTAGTTAGAAGAGACTGAGCTAAGAAGCAAAATCACTGACCAGAATTAGTTCTGTTCTACCTCAAACCAAGACAAATGTTTCTTTGCCTTTGTTTATACAAATTTTTCCCTGTTTGAGTGACGTTTGCACCCCTGTATTACAGTTACAGATTAGTCAGTTAAACCTGTACCAAGCCAGTGGCCCCTGGCTTGTCTATTTTCAATATTTTCACACTTCTGAATTTGCAGAATATAAATAATATATTTATTATATGTATAGTATTTGTATTTAGTGACATACTGGGGTCATTTGATTTTCACATATACAGAAGAGATGTGAATATTTTTTATAAAAACAAGATGTTCATAATTCTAGTAACAAATTATTACTGTCCTAATGTAATTGTGCCCCCCACTCTCCCCCTTGTACTGCATACCATTGACCAAAACACATTAGTCTTCATAAACACTATTGTGTATAGAACAAACTACATAGGGAATTGTTACTTATTGTGTTTCTATGCGCATGGCATTTGTGGTGGGTTGACCCTGACTGGATTTCAGATGCCCACCAGAGCTGTTCTATCACTCCGTTCCTCAGGTGGACAGCTTGTGTGTCAAGGGGAGAAAAGAGAGACGTCACCCACTAACTGCCATCACAGGCAAAACAGACTTGACTTGGGGAAAAAATAATTTAATTTATTAACAATCAACTCAGAGTAGGATAATGAGAAAAATAACAATTACATCTTAAAATATCTTCCCTCCACCCCTCCTTTCTTCCTGGACTTGTCTTTTCTCCCAAATTCCCTGCCTCCTCCCTCATAGTGGTGAAGGGGGACAGGCAATGGGGTTTTTGGTAAGTTCATCACACGTGGTTTCTGCCCCTCCTTCCTTCTCAGGGGAAAGGCTCACTACACTCTTCCCATGCTCCAGCATGAGGTCCCTCCCACGGGAGACAGTCATCCCCAAACTTTGTCAATATAAGTCCTTCTCATAGGCTGTAGTTCTTCACAAGCTGCTGCAGCATAGGTCCCCCACAAGGTCACAAGTCCTGCCAGCAAATCTGCTCCAGCATGGGCTCCTCTCTCTCCATGGGTCCACAGGTCCTACCAGAAGCCTGCTACAGCATGGGCTTCTCACAAGATCACGGGCTCCTTCAGGCATCCACCTGTTCTGGTGTGGGGTCCTCTGTGGGCTGCAGATGGATATCTGCTCTGCCATTAACCTCCATGGGCTGCAGGGGGGCGGCCTGTCTCACCACAGTCTTCATCACAGGCTGCAGGGGAACCTCTGCACTTGGAGCATCCCCTCCTCCTTCTTTACTGACCTTGCTGTCTGCAGAGTTGTTTCTCTCATATATTCTTGCTCCTTTCTCGAACTGCAGTTCTAGTTGCACTGTTTTGCTTTGTTTTGTTTTTCCCTCTTCTGAAATATGTTACCACAGAGGTGTTACCACCATCACTGGAGGACTCGGCCATGGCCAGTCTTTGAGCTGGCTGGCATTGACTGTACTGACATAAGGAAAGCTTCTAGCAGCTTCTCACAGAAGCCACCGCTGTGGTCTTCCTGCTACCAAAACCTTCCCATACAACCCAAATATACCATTGTACAAAAATACAAGGAGGGAAGGTTTCTGTTCTAATGACCATGAAATCCATACACATTTACAGATTAAATAAGATTGCTACCTGCAACACAAAAATAATTCAAATATTTTCCTTGCTGACACGGAGTTGACACGCCTCACGTATTCTGGAAAGCTAAGTTTTGACTAAAATGGCTTGTACCTTCCTGAGCTGAACAAAGCAAAATGCTGGCTTAACATGACTAGAAGGATTCTAGCATGATTTTTTTTTTTAAAAAAATCATTTCAGCCCCTCCTCTAAATAAACTTTAAAAATTACAGTCTAAATCCAAAGGAAGTTGAAGGTACTACTACATATGAATTACCAAGTAGAAAGTTATGAAACAGTATAGCATTGCACTTTTATATTAGGAGTGGAAATGTCATGTTTCCACTTCTGTTGATGGGTCCATGCCAAATTCATGAAAGTGGGAGAATTTCAAAGGTGGTAGAAGAAGTATAACAGTTCTAAATAACAGAATATAAATATAAATATAAATAACAGAATATAAATATAACAGAATCTAAA
>NW_008583730.1:0-774 GCF_000691845.1 Merops nubicus | reverse complement strand
ACGGACTAAGGTGACCTTTGCTCATTTCAGAGGAGGAGCAATGTGCATCGCCTAGCATAAAAGATGACTTCTTAGCAACCGAACTTGGGAAGCTTTCCCCACCGAGGATCACGACGATCGGAAGGACCAGCGGGACGCCGCAAGAACTTGGGACCATAGGGATGCCTTGGACCCCTGGTGGTAGTTATCACTCTCTTTCCCCTCTTTACTTTACCTTTCCTGTCACACCTTTACCTGTTGTGCGCTGCTTTACGGGCACACAATAAAGTTTCACTGTTTGATTGAAGTAACAACTCCCACTGAATTTTCTTTTGCACTCTGAGATCAAGGTAAATGAACCGTCACATGTCCACTGAGTTGAGTGGACCGTGACAATGCCCCATTGCAGGTCAGGTTGCAGGGGGTTCTGAGCAACCTGCTCTAGCTGAAGGTGGCTCTGCTCAGTGTACAAGGATTGGACTAGATGACCTTTAAAATTCCCTTTTCACTCAAACCATTCTGTGATTCTGTTCTATGATTCTTTCATAGCCACCTCCATACTCATTTTCTGCTTTATTCCTCTGCCTTTGATTTCCTCTTTCACTACTCCCCAGGGGTGGTAACCTTTCATGGTTGTTCCCTCCATCATCTCTTTAGAATGAACACCTGGTATGATGGAAACGTTGTTGAGTCCAGCTGTGTCCCAGAGCTGCCCATGGTCTGCCCCTGCCTGCGGTCTCAGCACGGCCACGCAGTAGCGCTGGCACAAAGCTGGCAGAGCACTCAGGCCTCCCA
>NW_008583729.1:11349-17166 GCF_000691845.1 Merops nubicus | reverse complement strand
TTACCCCCAACGATCCCAACAATGATATTAGCCGACTGACAATAGGTGGAACAAATAAGGAACTGAGGTTTCCCATAGATGGAATGGGAAACAGCCAGGTCAACAGATTAAACATGTAAGATAAAGGTGGCCACATGTCCATCTCTTACCCTCCTAGCCCATGTTTACAAAGGTCCAAGCTGACTGGGGCCCAGTTCCAGGGAGAGTCAGGAAGTCCTTCCTTAACCAGGAAGCTCTGTGAAGTGCATCCACTCCACAGACAGACACTCCTGACTCCCTGCAAGTGGTCCCAGCTTTTATCCCCAAGCAGACACCTGACCTTTGTCAACTCCATGCGGGACCCCTGGGGCTCATTTCCCTTCTGGCTCTCCCTGCAGGGCCGGCCGCACCCTGGGGGGAAGCTAAAAGGCAAACTCGCCACCTCTTTATGAAGGGCTGTGGGAATCACCCATATGTCAACCTTAATTTGGGGCTAGGGGTTCAAACTCCAGCATTTCAGAGCTGGATGTGTCATCTTCCAGGGCGATCTCCCTTGGTTTGGTTTTGTTAGTTTGTAAATTGAAATCCCAGTTAATGTGTTAGCTAAGAGGTGGTTTTTACTCACTTTCCAAGTGGTGTGGCAGTCACCATCAGATGAGCAAGAAACAATGAGCTGGAAATATAAGTTGTGTTCTTCTGTAGCTCCTTGGAATCAGGTTTCCTGCCGTATGACCTAAAATTGCAAGGAGAAGACTCAGGACAGTAGCCTTCTAGAAGAAGTGAAACAGTGAAATTAAGTGTGAAGTGAAGGTTATTCTGCTAAGAGTAGCTTGCCCTTTTTGTTTTCTTTTGGTGAAGATGATCCACTTTTTTCTTTTGTCATTTCCATAGACAAAAGAAAATCTTTTTAATAGGGTAGTTTTGGTTGTCAAATGCACTCGATGTGATTACTGATGAGGTGAGAACTGGCAATAGGAGTGCTTTTAATATACTGTAATTGGTAACTTATACATAGGCTAATGAACACAGGATAGAATACGTGTTCACTTCTGGGTTGGTTGTGTTTATTCAGGCTGTCAATGGGAAGGTGTTTGAGCTTTGTGATTTGCCTCTCCTCTTACACAGAGATGTAGAGAAAGCACCTTCTACATGGGCTGGCAGTGCTACAGAACTATAATAGCTAGTCTTTGAATTCTGCCAGTATTATTACTTTCTTGGTCTCTATAATTTCCCTCCTAAACACACTAGTGTTGAAAGAAATAAAGTCTAAATGCCTCTGTAGTGGGTCAGGTAAACTTTTACCAAACAGCATTATTAAAATGTTTGTACCTTGGATTCGTATGAAACAACTGTAGTCCTCTTTTTCCCAGTGTCAGTATGATTTGCGCAGGGAGGCATGTACAGTTCCTTCTCTTTCCAAACCTACTTTCTTGTGGGCTTTTTTAGCAGAGTTTGTCTTGATGAATGCTCTCAGGTGTATATACACACTTGGAGTCCTACCAATGATTCTGTAATTAACATATTTCACATGCAGTTGACTGTTCAGTCTAAATGAAAGAGTTATGTCTCAGTCTTGTCTCTCTTGAGTTTTTTGTCTGTTATAAAATCGGAGTATGGGCCTCTCTTTCTTCTTTACCAATGTAAAAAAGCAGGGAAAACCAGTGATTTGTGTTTTTGAGAGATGAGAGTTTTATTAAAAGGTATTAATTGAATTAAAAATGCAAATTTATTTTGAAACTTGCTGTATTGCTTCCCTGTTACCTTGGCTTTTTTTTTATTTTAGTCTTTTGGACAAGAGCGTATTGAATTTCATGGCTTAATTCTGACTCCAACAGGAACAGCACAGGTGATTTTCTAAACCATCATTGTGCCCAAGGAGCACCTCGGGAAGCTTTGTCACAGAGCGCTGCCTCTCAAGCCCTTGCTGATGTTACTTCCCCACGCTGGTGTTTGTGATCTAGACCAATAGTGGAGTAAGTAAAATTAGGAAAGTTCCTGATGGAAGAGAGACATTGGTTCTTTGATTCAACAAACAGCTTGATCTCTTAACAACAGCTGTCATAAAATTTACAGTTTACCAAGAAGCCTTAGGACATGCAAAATGTTTATATGAGAACTCCAGACTATTGTCAAAATATGAGTTTGTGTTATGAAAACATGGCAGATATTTTGTATCTGGCATTTGGTTTTAAATCTAAGGATGGGGCAGCCCCATCTACACAAAAACCTTCTACAGCTCTCCATAAATAAGTGCAATGAATGCAGAAATAAGCAACCTGGTCTTTTTCCACCTGAGTTACTGGAATAACTGTTAACTGGTAGATCAGCAGGAGTGAAACTGGAACCACGTAACTTGTCTCTGTGTTGTCTCCACACATAAACGACACTGATCCTGTCTTCCCAGGTACTGACATCAAAGACTATTCAAATTTGCAACTCAATTGTCTGTTTGGGCTTACACTTATCTCTTCAGGTGGCTACTCAAAAGAATAACCATTTTAATCAAAGTGTATGTCTGTTGCAGTATTTTATTATTAATTAAATATAGTGATCTTGATCTGATCCCTAGTTAACAAGTTATCCAAGAAACAGCATTTGACTTTGAGAGTTTGCATTAATTGCTGTCTCTTTCATGTCCTTAGCAATTTTTAAAGGGAAAAAAACACCCGAAAACAACAACAAAGACACCCAAACCCTACCATACTCCAGTTTATAGAAATTTTTATTTTTGCTGAAGTTTATGGCAAAGAACTAATGAAAAACAAACAAACAAACAAACAAAAAAACAAACAAAAAAACCCCACGAAACTACAAACATTAAAGGATTGCATCTATTTATGTTCCAATGGCTCAGACTTGAAACTAAATTGTAGGCAAAACAGCCTCTTGTTCTGCTTTCTATGGAGACAACACAACCAGAGTTTGGAATAGAATAAGTAAAAACTGGACCTCTATATTAAAAAAAAAAAAAAAAAAATCTGCAAAAGCAAGTTGAAACATCTGGGGTAAATACACAGGAGGACAAAGGTGGGCATAACTTATTAGCTTACTCTGTAGCATTTCTAGAAAAACAGATGTTGGCCAAGCAGCACTTGATCTCAGATGGGGGCATTGGTGCTTTGCTCCTGCTGGTGGATCTGTGCTCTCAGCTCCTTGTCAGCATTTCTGTTCAGCTCAAATGGGCTGAATGATGCCACACTCTTAGAAGCTGTTTTCAGTTTTGTAGATCTCATGCAAATTTAAGAACATGGTCCCTGTAAAGCAACAGCAACATGGTTTTAAGAAAATGTTGTCTTTTTTGTTTTTCCTTTACAGAGCTACCTGTTCACCTCCAATAAGTGATCCATTATTCAAATGAGGGTAGCATCCTTCCCTGCCTTCACGCTGCTTTCCAAGGCAGCCTGCTTGCTTACTCAGGAGCTGAGTTTGAAACTGTGCTTAGTTGAGGACGATGCGCAGGGAATCGGAGGATCAGCTCTTCTTTTGCTTCTTGTTTGCCATGAGTTGTAGGAAGTAAAGTTGGAGGTGGAACAACCCTTTTTCCTGAGGAGAGGAGAAAAGAGACGCCTCTCTCAGCAGGATCTTTCTCCAACGAACTTCAGGCCCACAGCTGGAAAGATGTAGTATAAGGCATGTGACTGTTCTCTGCTTGGAGAGAGCAGAAGGAGTGTGGATAGTGAACTGGTATTCATTACAGTTGAAAATGGATAAATACTTCTTTAAGGAGTCTGCTCTGACTAAGAGCTAGCTTGGTATGTCTTTGGCTTGAATATCTCCCTGAAAAAGAAGTCGATGGCAGAAAAGAGTTCATCTGTTGTTCCTCCTTTGATCCTCAGACTTTTGAGGATCATGGGCATTTGCTTCTAACCCTTTAAACAAACCAAAAAAGAGTCCTGGTTCAACTTCACTTTTTCTCTTGGAAGGAATACTCTTCTGATCTTTTTTTGAAGAGACACCTGTGGATGTCTCTTCATCTGATTCTTAGCAGGATTGGAAAGAATCAGATACTCATAGCTGAGATTCAGTTATTTATTTTGCTTTATGTGGTTGAACTGAAGAAATTATTGAAGTGACCTCTAGGTTATGATTTGTATCTGCTGGGTCCAGAAGAGAAATGGAGCATGAAACGTGAAATTCTCTTTTTTCTCTCTGTAGCTAGTGAATGTCTCTGCAAGTAAGGGTTGATAACGAGTGTTTCCTGCTCATCTTAGAGATTTTTGTTGAGGCTGAGAATCTTATGTATGGCCTTGCACATAGATATGGTAATAGCAGGTGACAAGTATTGACAAGGAAGTCTAACATAGCTACTGAGGCTGAGGTGTACATCAGTGTTGGTGGGGGACACTGTGACCAGTAGGGGACAAATGTCCTGCAGAGAAAGTGTCAGAGCAAGAGCAGAACGTATACTGAAGTATCTGGCTCCTGTGGGAAAAGCTGTGACCTGAAGGAGTCGGTTGTTGCCAGCAGCGTATCAGGATTACAATTAACCGAATCCTTAAGAAAGGTGCTCGTCTGCCAGATGGCACCTGAAACTGTCAGGGCTGGGAAATGGAAGGGATAGTATTTACTGTCAGTATCAGTCTTGGATGGTTTTAGGTGCACATCTGTGAAAGCAGAAGAATCCAGGCATTGCAGAAATGCTGGTGTGCTCCAAGTAGGGGTCCTTGGCTGTACACCTTTAACGCACCCTGTGCATTCAGTTCATGCCTCTGCTGTGAGTTACACACATTCTTTTCAACACCTGGCTCGGGCTGTTCTCTCCTTTTTGATTCCATGACAGATCTGGTGCAAGGGGTACTTAACCTGCATCCAGTATATGTCTCTCAGCTCCCTACAGAAAAGCTGCCTTACGTGACTGAATAAAATTCTCTCTGAAAATTATCTGTGATGATTCAGTTTACATATTCTTTGTAAAACAGACACTGTGTTGCTTGGAAACTACGGGTCCTTTAGATATTTTCTTTTCAAAACCCTAGGATGAGGACATTATTCAACATGTGAATGAGGTCAAAATAACCTGATAACATTGTGAACTGCAGTCATTTGGTGATGTCGGAAATACCGGAGCGATGGGTTACATCAGGGTATGACCAGGTGTGTGCATGTGGTGAAGCCGCCCCGCGGTAAGCGGACATTCAGACCCATATTCACAGGTAGAGTGTTACTGATGCTGAGGTGTCCTCACTGGTTTCTGTTGTTCACGATGAGAAAGAAATTTCCGTAAATGACTAGAATTCTTCACTCCCACATATGCTCCTGGTCTTCTGTGTTGAGCGTAAATTCTCTGATTGTAAACTAAAGTGGTAATTAATGGCACAAGCTATGGCTGCTGGCTGTGCTTGGATGCACATGGGTCCCTACACTCTAATTGTAAAGCTAGCTCATGGAGATGAAAATAGTACACATAAATTGCCTTTTATTACCAGCCTGTCCTGTTTATTTTCACATGAAAAGGTTAGGACAGCTGAAATAAGTACTTGGGGGAGAAAAAGCCCATCTCCATCAGGTCCCTGCGTTATTCCCCACGTCCCAGTTACACTCTGCAGCACCATAAAACTTTTCCAGTTTGAAAGCGGCTCAAGTTCTGCACTCGGTGGCCCCGAAGGACAATAATTTTGCTTCTGGCTGTCACTTGATATTGCAAATACTGTGTGCTTACAGTGGAGCTCGGGAAGTCACACACGGAGCGCATTCTTTGGAATCCTCTTTGTTTTATCATTGTGGAACAACCCACAAAGATTTGTATTATTGCACCTGAATAAATAGTGCTCTGCACTTCACCCATCGAGGTCAGCACACGTGGCTTGTGAGGGGGGCATTCTTCAGCACTTTCCCTGC
>NW_008583729.1:0-11318 GCF_000691845.1 Merops nubicus | reverse complement strand
CTGCGAAACAACAAGAGCCCCAGCACCCGTGCCAGCTGACCCTGTGTCACAGGGTGCGTGTTTTTGATACTTAGCTTGAAAGGCCAGCTGCTGGCCACCAGTAGTTTTCTGTGCAGCGGTATTTTTCTAGCAAGCAGGAGCAGTGTTCATCTCTGCAGTTCACAGTTACGACTACCAGCATAGTTTTAGCAGTGCAGACCTGCCAAATTCCCTAAATATTGTAATTTCATTGTAATGCATAATAACAGGTGTACAGTGTAGTTGCCAGGTTCTGCTTGCTGGCTGGGAGAATAATTTATTCTTTGCAAAATGAGAATGGTATTTAATTGATACTTTAAGATAGAAATGGCAAAGAGCAAGTGCACAAGCTTCAACTCTTAGTAGTTATAGTTGGGTTGCTGTCACTTCCATGTGGCCACTAGACAGAGGAAATGACCTTCATTGGATGTTCGTCTCAGCTGCCTAGAATGATAAGAAATGTGATATTTCAGAAATAAGTTTTCCATATCATTCCTAAAGACTTGCCTACCCGACTTTCTCTCTCTTTTTTTTTTTTTTTAATAAGCTTTTTTCCCTTTGTTCTTGAATAACTGTTACTATATGGGTGAGGTCCCCCTATTCCCCTCACCTTGTGTAGCTCTGCACCAGCACCATGGCTGCGCTGCAAACGCATACTTTAATTTCAAAGTCAGAGCAGACACAAAATCCAGATTTCCATGGTCTTGGCTGCAGAGCCTTTTGGGGCTTACATGATTTGACTACTGCTGAGCTGCAGTCTGATTTAGGAGCCAAATGGTTTTTTTCCTACATTGTTCTCATGGAGACCAGACATTCTTAGTAGGCAGGATGTATTGCCAAAATATGAATTGCATCTCCTGCACATTAGTATTCTGGAAGTCTCAAAACTGTGGCCTTCAACCATGTGAAGTGCTTGTGCGTAGACAGTAAGAGGTTCTTCTGAACGTGTTCTCAGCCCTATACATTACTGTCCATAGGTTCCATCTAGCAGAAAAGGGTACGGTAGTTGGAAGGGGAAGGGGAGGCATCATCCCTCACCTCATGTCTGTCTTAGTCCTGTCTCTGTGGGATAAAAACATTCCTGGCAATGGTTCTTCAAAGGAACAGTGCGGGTTTCCTCAGGCACCTGCCACACGCTGCTGATGGCTGGAAATGGCCTCCCACATGTCAATAGGCCTGTACTTAAGTGACAATACCACTTTGTCTGGACTTTTTTATAAATGACCACATAAAGTCCAGTCTAAGAGAACATAAACTCAGACTCTGATCACTTCTTGAGAGGTGATTGCATGGCTTAGGTGTTAGTACTTCTGCTTACTGCCTGCACGTCTTTCTGGTTCTGCCTTGCTCCTGTGATGTAGCTTTTGGGTCTGTTTATTTATTTATTCAAGGCTTGTTGACTATCACAAGTTTAAAAGGCATAAGCAAAGTCCCAGAGGGTTTCATGGTCACTGAGTAAAGAGCAGAGAGCCTGTTAACATGGGAAAAATAGTTCAGTGGAGCTCAGAGAATCTTAGCGAATGGACTACTGCAGCTCGGCCACAGAATGATTTCTCTGCATGCCTTGCCTGTCAATGCCAAGGCTTGGCATGTGCAGCCCCGTTGTCTCAGTGATGATCTCGCTAGTGTGGAACCTCTTTAAGGAGAGCCACGTAGGCTCCAAATCTGGACTAGCAATCATGACTGGTGATATACAATGAAGGTCTTTTACAGTACCAGATGAAGCTATTACACCATAATGTACAGGAGCCTGTTTCCACACTGTGGGCCAGTTTTTTAATTCCTGAGCCCAGGCTGAGGTCTGGGCTCAGCCGAAGTTGCTGTCTCTGAAGTTACTACAGCTTTTGCTGGAGGGAAGAATTCACCTTGTGGCTGTGTTCCTTTCTGAGAATCATCTTGGAAGCCTGTTGCTTTCTGAAATGATTTAGATCATCTCCTTTTGCAATGCAGCAGAAGCAAAATTGATCTTAAAGGCCAGCAGACTTTTCCCAACCCCTTTGAATTAGCAGATCTTTGAAACTGCCACAGAGCAGTTTCACTAGGTGGAAGTTCTCTGTTACCTGACTATTAGCAGAAGTTAAACTCACTAGCACACATGTAGCTGCGCCTCTGGTCTGCCTGTTTGCTACTGGTGGTGGAGGTAGCTGCTGGGCAGTGCTGCCATGCAGCTGGATGTGACCCATCTCATGACTTCCAGTCAGGAGAACTGTGTACACGCTTTCAGAGTTCTGCTTCTGTGCACATTTCTCTAGGCCACGTATCAGGAAATCAGGCTAAAATCTGCAGATAAATTTAAAACAGGAAGATACTGCCCAGAAGCTAGGCTGATTTATGTTGTCTGAGGGTGTGGTCCCCTTATCCTCTTATCTGCCAAGATCAGAGTTTCAGATTATTTTTTTTTTAGCCTGAATACATTGCTGTCTTATGCTTTGGAGCAGTATGAATGTGTTTCCTTAATCAGAAGTGCAATTCACACAGTTTTCAGTAACTCTTTCTTTGGAGGGGCAGAGTTCAGGTTTTGTCTCTTGCATGCTCTGCAATATTTGAACTGGGGGAAGGATTTGGGGTCTTTATGCTCAGTTTCTGAGGGTTCTTTGACGTTTCCTGAGTAATCCCTTTTACATGTAACATTTCAGCATGACTGTGTTGGGAGCTGGACTGGCAACTGCAGCCAGGGTTTGCTTCTAAACAATCTTAAAAAGGTGCTTGTAAAATAGATGCAGTCAGCATTGTTGTCTCCAGCAGGTGGGTAGCACTGAGACAAGTGGTACAAATTTTCTAAGGCTGAATAGGAATTTATTATGCTGTCACGTGTCCCAGAAGGGTCACAGAACTCCGCTCCTGGAGGTGAAAACAGACCAATTAGTATTGCCAGAAGACCTGAAGAAATGCTCAAAGAGAATGTAGCTGATCCACCTTAGAAGTCAGGGCAGTCTGACAAAGAGGTTAATTGCTTTGAATATCCTGCAGGCCTATCTATGGACTTTATACTTGGCTTTGGTATTTCTTTAACAAAACAAGGGACTTTACATTTGATAGCCAGGGATAATGCTTTTTGTTTACATAGCATAGCATTTCCTCAAATGCTAAATTCTTTAAAATAAAAAAGTAAAAACTACAGGTTTAAAAGGTGCTTATGCCAGAATTCCTGGTTGAGGGGGAGTGAGGAAGGAGATTAATTTCCAGTAAGTTGGCTGCCATCAGCTGTAAATTAAGAAGGGTTTGGGCTGTTTGGTAATCACTCGCTTAGGAACCTGAAGAGGCAGCAAGTTCTTCCCGAGAGTCTGCACTGCTCTCCATCTGCAGGTCTGGGCTGGTTTGCAGCCTCGCCAGGGGGACGCTGTTCTGTGAGCTGTGTGAGGTCTGACACTCGGCTGCCCAGTCTGTATCCCCCTCTTGTAGCCCTCGGGATTTATCAACCAGCAGGTTATCACCTCACGTCGTGTCTGGTGTGAAGGAAAAGGTAAAAAAAGGCTCCCCTAGCA
This sequence comes from Merops nubicus, assembly GCF_000691845.1. NCBI lineage: Eukaryota > Metazoa > Chordata > Aves > Coraciiformes > Meropidae > Merops > Merops nubicus. The sequence continues at coordinate 7,815 of NW_008583729.1, read as the reverse complement.
CTAGCAACAGTCAGTTCCCCTGAAGCAGAGGGAGCATGTAATTGAGAGCCTCGAAGCGTTACGTGGTGTTCTGCTGACCTCCCTTCCCTCTGTCCATCTCCTCTTGACGGCATGCAGACCCCGTGCACTGTATTGCTGGCTTGCCTCAGCAAGAGCAATCAGGGTTTTATGGTGAGCAGCCTTACACCATTCTAACATGGGTTTACTGGAAGTGATACTGTGCCATGCTTTGCGATGTCCCTGAATGATGCTTGCAGATTTTTTCTCCATGCATCCCAAAGGGGAGGGGAGAAAACTTGCTGTAGAGGGGCTAGGATGTCTGTACGCTTGGAAAAAACTTCTCTTGGGTGTGATTTGGGGTGCGGATTGTGAACTAGGCTTGTTGGTTCTATCGTGCCCACCTGAATATGTAGTGTGCTTCTGCTGGCTGCCTATTTCAAAGCTTACTTAGTTTTGAGAGGCTTAAGTGATGGGATTTGTAGGTGCAGATGGAAACAGAGTTTACCTTGCATTACTAAAAAGTTTCATGTTGGAATCCTTTCTCTCAAAGAAGTGTCTAAACGGCTGCTGAGAGAAATGGGTGGTATCAGACTGAATGATGTTTACTGCTAGAAAGACAGAATTTACACAGTTGTTTAAAGGAATCTGCAAACTATACTGTGTTTACACATCATGCATTAGGAACTCCTACCAAAAAAAGAAAGAACAAAAGCCCAGTAAAATACACAGATCGTGTTCCAATCCACAGTCTCAAATCAAATGAAACTGTGTTTTTTAATCGAGCAATTATCCCTAGTGAGTTCGCTGCCGTGAAGCCTCCTGTGGTTTTGAACATCTGGCAGCTCTGCAGGCTTCGGGGTGCCAGCAGCAAGAGCGGAGAGTTGAGGCTGGGGGGCAGAAAGGATGTGTTAGAGCTCAAGATGTGAAAGCTCAGGTTTGGTTTTCCTCGTCGGCCACAGGTAACACTTGTTATCTTAGGTGAATCACTATAAAGCTGTTAATGATCATTTAAAACTGAGTTACTTCCAAGATCAGTAAATACCTCTTTGTGGTTTCCCATAGATGCCAGGGAGCAGCAGGAGCCAGGAGCATTTCCGCCAAGGCAGGGAGCCTGGAGCTGAGGGTGACAACAGGGCAGGGACCTCACCAGCTGGGCACTCCCACAGTACCCAAGCAAAACCAGGAGAGTAGGTCTGGTGACAATAACCAGGGTCAACCACAAAGCCCATGGTCACTAGAGCAGCTTGCAGGGATGAAGCAGGACAGAGGTTCATGTTGGAAGGTCAGTAAGGTATGAGGCCAAATGCCGTGGAAGTACAATGAGCCAGGACCTGAGCTTCTGGGGCCATTGGGCAGAGGGTGCATGGAGGAGAGAAGTCTAGAGAAGACTTGTCAGAAAATGTGCTCTTTCCAAAAGAAGCAAGGGCAGTTGAACAGGAAAAAAGGGACAACTGTGTCAGGTTCTTTTCTGGAACCAAAGATCATGAGCAAGAAGTGGCCACTGTCACTGAAATCAAATATGCATATTAGGAAAGCAGTAGTTTGTTCAGACCAAAGGTTCCCTTGATGGACATTTCTGGAACTCGAGCTTGAAAAATTGATTTGGCTTGAAAATTGCTACACTTAAAGCAAATTATGCGTCTTAAAACGCTCGTGTTATTTTAGAGTTACAGACTATTAAAAATAATCACGCATCTTTCAAATGTTGGCTTTGATCTGATGCTACTTTGTCTCCCCTTATCTAAAGACAAGGGCTTGTTATTCTGAGTTGGCATTCTTAAAAGTTTGCAAATCTGCTGTATGTTTGAAATAGAATTTGTAATGGATGAGAGCTGCTAATGTACTTCTTGTATATATGTGGGCTTCAGCTCTGCTGTCACTGATTGCAACAGTTTGGGGATGCATCTTGATTCGATTAATGTCAGTTGAAGATTGGGTTTCTGTGTTGATCTTTTCTTTTTAAACCAGAAAGAGGGCTAGGGAATTTTTGAAAATTGCTTTTAATTGGTTGGATGTGCTTTGGAAAGAATGCAGCCGCACTTTGGAGCAGCAGAGCTTTCGCTTTAGCCCCAGCCCTTGCAGGCCAGGTCAGGGAGATGTCAGCATTTGTCTCCTGCGTATAAATACGCACTGTGTTATGATTGTGGCTTCTCTTTTGACAATGGCAGATGTTGATGGCTATGGAGGAAAGGCTACTTGGTCTTTACCTGTTTCCAGGCAGCCAGCATGTGCTCTGAACATCCTGGAAATGCCCTTTGTCTTCGGTAGCAAAGTGTGTGGGAACGTAGAAAACACTGTACAGCCTGTCACACCTGGTGCACCCGGTCAGCTCACTGGAGTAAAAACAATCTGTTAGGATGTATTGATACATTCCCCCCTCCTAGCATGCCTCCAATAACATGGATGCCACTTCCAATGCCATCTATTTAGAATGGTTTTGTTTTTAAAAGTTGCCACTTGCCAATAGCTGTTGCACAGTGGCTCCAGCATAGTTCGGATATTCTTGCCTAATAACCACGGTGTCCGTAGAAATTGATAATTTTGGAAGCTACCTCTTTTATCTAGATTGTATGTGTAAAGACTCTTAAACCTTGAGCAGCTTCACTGGAAGTGTTGGAGGATACACAAGTGTAGCTCCCCATAACTATGTTAGCATCACTCAGTAGTAATAAACCTGTTCCCATGGGAGAGTGTCTGCTGCTGAGTACAGCCACCTCCTTCTCTCTCTCCCCATCCCTTCCAGCATCACATCACTTCTGTAGCCAGCCCTGAAACTGTAATTTAAATGTGCTCTGTCACTGCACTGGGGGAATTTGAAGGCATTCAGAGGAATAAAAAGAGGTACTTAGCTCTTGGAGCCCCAAGAGCTGACCATATCTTTTGTCAGCTTCATGAGAAGGAACCTCCCTGCCAGGCATAAAATGCCAAGCAGTATGCTATTTCTTGTGGGCCTGTTTGATCAGCACAGAGTTAAGCCAGGAGACTTGAGATTTGCTGATACGGCTTCCTTTTGTCCACAAAACCCAATATGGTTAATGGAGCGAATAATTGTTAGCAGAAACCTCTTATTTGTAGCCATGTTGGTGGGCTCGAAAGCCTCTGTAATTCCAATATACGCCTCCTCGCTCCCACCTTCCTCTTGGCTGAACTATGTTTTGGTGGGAAGTGCACACGAAGTCCTGCTGCGTCCTCACTGCACTGAGCCTGGGCTGCAGCTTTTTCAAGTCCATGACACACAACAAGAGTAAAGAGGGTGCTTGCCTGTGTGGTACTGTCCAAATCAGTGTGTTTAACCCAGGCTGTCAGTCACTGTGCCCAATATCTGCTGTGTGGGGGAGAAAACTCCTCCCATCTTTGTGTGACCAGGATTGGTTTCCCTAAAGGTGTCGGTCCTGCAGCTGGAACATAGCCAGAAGTAGCTGGACTGAGATGTGCTGTGGCAGAAGCTCATCTAAACAGGTGGGAAAAGGAGATAGGGACAGAAACGGTTCTCTGACTGTCTTACTCCTTATGTGCTCAGAACAAAGAGAGCTTGGCTGCAGGAGAAGCACTGGTGAGGGTGACTCAATCTGTTTCCCTCTGTTGCAATTATTTTCTTGGCCTGAGTCTTACTCTAGCTCGCTAGCCTTTTTACTCTCTTTTTCAATTTTCAGCCTAAGCAGTCAAGTCTCTTGTAACTCCTCTGGAGAGTCTTTCTGAACAGCAGTCCATGTCCTGTTCTACTGAAGTGCTCTCTCTGGGTTGCCAGTCAGAGCTGTCCATTTTCACAAAGGGAAATATTGCTTCCCTGTGCTTGAGAGCCTGCAATTCTGAGTCCTCCCTCCAACTTTAGAAATCCTTGTTTCCTGCATTGCTGCCACCTTCTTAGTTGTTTCAAATAGCCACTGCAAAGTTGGGTTGAGTTTGTTGCGGTTTGGACGTGTTGCTGACCACGATGGGCAACTCTGCAGAAGCTGGCAGCCTGCAGTAGAGCACAGCTGGAGCAGTGTAGCAGAGCTGGAGATATTTTAGCTGCTTTTTTTTGACCTGCTATGGCTCTTGACACATATACGTAGCAAATGTAGAGATTTGGTCACTGAGAGAGTAGCGTTCCTTCTTTGCAGATGCCTGCGACTCCCTGTGGAGCATCCCTCTACTGTCCAGAACTACCGGACTGAAGCACTGGACAATATGGCTGGTGAGGCTCGATAAACTGCAGGGAGTTGTTACTGCTGCCACATGCCATTCATTTTCAGATAGTGACAAAAAAAAGAGACCCCTTTGATAGTGATTTACCTGTATTTTTGGTAGTGTTTTTTATGTAAAAGAAGAGACTGGTTTCATTTACTTTGTTGCAGTTACGAGTGCTAGTGAGGATTCCCACCCACCCACCTTGCTTTTCGACTTCATCTTGTGAAAAATCAAATAGAAAAGTTTAGACTGTTAGAGGAAATGTTTGTCCACCTCCTGTGGCTGAGCGTGGAGCTTTCCTGGGAACCTGCCCAGGGCTGTGACCTCTGGGGTCAGGGCACTTGTAGCTCTGTGGAAAAATCCAGCCTCGGGTGATGTACATGGCCAAGATAGCATACTTGGTGTGTCATTGCACTGGGATCCCGCTCCTTGTGCCGAGCATCGATTCAGAACATGTTAGATGTTCAGTACTGATGTAAACTCATTGAAATGATCCCAGGCAGAAAGCCTCGATAGCTTGCTACACAGTTTTAGAGCCAGCTATGACATTTATTTACTTCTACGAAAGTCTTGTATCTTGAGATGTCCTCAGATCCCAGTGCTGTGCATGCTGGGGCAGGAGGAAAAAGTAACTGGAAATGTGATTTATCAAGAATTTAAAACAGTTTGACATCCCCAAAGACTTGATACTTTTTCAAAATCCCATATTTGCAAGTACACAAAAGACCTTTCCAGATGTTTTTCTTCCCTTCAAGTTTAATTTATAATTGAAAAAATATTTTCTTCAACCACAAATAACTGGCATACATGAATTATATGCCTAAAATACTTTGCATATGGTCAAGATGCAGGTTTATCTCTGTGTGCCCCAGTGTACCTATGCCATCTGTGTGGCAGTGGGACACAAGAAAGATAGACTGGCACAAATTTTCAAGAGAGTGCTCCCACCATTTTTTAATGCACAGTTGAACTGCGGGTGGGAATTTCAGCAAGCAAATGTCAGTCAAGCCACAGGTTTGTGTTATAGAGATGGACGAGTACTCTGTGTTGCATCTGGAATTAATTTTCTGTATGCAAAATTGCACCTGCAGAAGGGGAATCCAGTTCTCCCCTGACCCACTGTGCTGCTAGCTTGAAGAGTTTCACAAAATGAGTGACAAGTCTTTGAAAACTTGCTAGGGCCTTAATGCAAATCACACTCACTCAGAGCTCTTAATTTCTTTACCTCACCTCTCCACTGAGAGCTATTGTGGAATAAGTGTTGTTTTGTGCTGTAATACACTTTTTTTGGGGTGGTTTCCTCTGCCCTTGCTCTGGCTGACAACTTAAAATGTTTTCCTGGCAGCTGATTTACTTTTAGTACAATTTATGACTGAGACAGTGTGGGGTCTAACTTTGCTTGCCTCTTCTCCAGTTTCATTTTGTTTGTTTGCTGACTTTGACACCTAAAAATGTGAGGTTTTCTTTGCCATTTCACCTCCCACCCCAGAAAGTTCCTGTGAATTTCTCTGTTCACCTAGAAAAATGAAATGCTCAGGAATTTCTTCCCTTAATATTTTTATGCAGGCTTGAATAACTTGGAAATGTGCACTTCCAAAATGGCTGCCAAAAAAATATGCGTTTGTTTCTCTGCCGTTATTTGCGGGAATGCCCCCTGGGCTCAGGGGCCGACAGCAGGGGAAAGGCAGTCCAACAGAACGAGGACTTACAAAGCTATGTGAGCAGAGGGGATCGTCTCAGAAGGCTGCTGCTGTGTACCTTGCTCTTATTGCCTCCCTGTCTCACACGTTTCCAGAACTGTGGCTATCACAGACTTTTTGGCACCTCTTTGATTCAAGTAACAGCAACCCCTCCCTGACTAGTGTGTTACCACAGAGCAAAGAACTTGGGGGTCTGTATCACTTTGGAGAGCTGTTTAGAGCTACATTTTCTGTGGTGCCAGCTACGTAGGGATGCCCCATTTTGAGGTGACCCCTTCAGAGCTTGCAGCTCAGCAATGCATGTCTCCACAGCTCACCCTGACTGGCAGCAGCCATGTGTGTTCTTGGTACCTGAAAGTCATTCAAGCTGTGTACCAGATAGGCATTGCTTCCAAAAAGATATTCATGTTTCTCCGTAATTTGCTGCTTCTCTGAAAGAGCTTCTAGGTTTTGGATATTTTTTATTCCCCCTGGCAAGCATTATTGCAAGACTACATAAATGTTTCTGGAAGGATTTTCAAACTTTTCAAGAAAAGCATGGTTTGGGGTCACCATCTGTGTCTGTATTCAGGCCTCTGTAACTTTTTTCATTCTAATTGTTTATTTCTAAAGAGCTGTCTCGCCTCCCGCTTATGGTGGCGTTTGGGACCAATGTAGCTGCTAATGAGCAGAGTTACACAACTTGGTGCTACAGCCAGATAGGGGTCAAACGTTCCTGATGTGGTGAAAGCAGCATGTTTCTTCCCAAGCCTCTAATTGTCAGGGAAAAGTAATTGTTGGTTACTAAAATATTAGAGTGGGTTGATAAACTTTGGTATTTTATGCAGTGTTTTTCATAGGCACTGAACCTTGCTGGAGACTTCAGTTTATCTTGGGCTAATGCTGTTATGAGGATGTTTGTTTTCTCATACCCGTGGAAATTGAGGTAGGTGATTTTCTCTTCAGAATAATTATTCTGCACTAACCAGTGGTGACAGCCACTTGCAGGCAGTAAATGTTAGACTTCTCTATATAATTGACTAATTACCATTTTCTAATTGCTGTAGTTCTGAGACTCAGAACATTAAAATGTTAGAAATTCCTGCCTGACTTTATGAAAGTACTCAACAGGTTTTATATCTGGTAAGAGGAAGGTAAGTAACACTATCCCTTTTTCAAGTTCTCAGAAAAGTTGTAGCTCAAACTGGGTGGTTCCTTTCAGCCCTTGGCCATGTGGCTTTGCTCTAAGCTCTGCTTTCTCAGTTGCTCTGTGGACACAGCAGGCAGAGATTCTACAGCATCACCTGCTTTGCTCTAGCAGTGGATGGTATTCTGGGAAGAGTACTTTGTGTAGGAAATGACAGAGAAAATTATAGCAACAGTTGCTGTGTTTGGGAAGCAGGCCTGGAGTCAGAGGATGTGTTTTTAGGAAACAGGTGTCGCAAAATGGTAGCGTATGAAAAGGTGTGTACATAGTCGAATTGTCTTGATTGTCCCTCCAGTGGGAGGAGCAATCTAAAAAAAATGGTGTTTCTGTGAAGAAAGCTCCCCACTCTCACATCCCACTTGGAATCAGTAAATCTGCTTGGTTTTGTGTCAACGGGAAAGGAAGAATTCAGTTGTGGCAGATAGAAAAAGGATTGGCCTGCAAGAGCAGTAGTTGACACCTACGTGTGGCTGTGAGGCACCAAAACAGGTAGATGATTATAGGGACTGCTGAGATCTTTGTGAATAATTGTGATCGATTTTGTAAAAAAAGGAATGGATGTTGTGGGCTACAGTAGGCATGCTTTGATGCTGTGCCCAAAAACGCTCCACTCAAATGAGTAGAATGCTCCCTTTGGGGCACAAAATGAAGCGCGGGTCCAATGGCCAGCGCAGGGACAGCCCATTGCTGTGGTCACTGAGCAGCCACACCAAGAACCACAATGGCCTCCAGGTCATTGACCTGGGCAGGCTGGAGAGC
>NW_008583728.1:22968-37164 GCF_000691845.1 Merops nubicus | reverse complement strand
ATCCTATATAGCTTTAATATGTCTGATTCCACCACATCTGACCTCAGCTGTGTGTCCTGTCTGCAATGTTAGAGCAGAAGTGCATCTCAATTTAACAATTTCCATCTGATTATTATAAGCCTAGAATACAAATTCATCCCTGGCCTCCAGTATCATCATTATTTCTCATGTTTCTATGGCTCAGAGTTATTTTTTTACACAACAAACTTTTTTTTCTCGTCAGCATATCCAAAACCATTCCAATAATTAAGATGTACAATGTAATATGTAAGTGTGACAGGTAAGACAGCAGACAGCACAAGCCTGCCAAGTTCTTAGAAACTGGATTTTCCAACAGTTTTTCAGAACCAAAGTCTAGCCTCTGGTGTAACACATATAATGTTTTTCCACAATGATAAAACAGGAAATGTTTTATCAGCACTTAATAAGTCGAAAGTTTTCTTTACATAGACACAAACATTTGAAATAACAGATCAGCATTTCCATATAAATGAATCCAATCACAGCAGAACAGAAAGAGGGGACACAGGCAATTCCCACTGACTCCTGGTCTGAGCTGTGGAAGGGATGAGCAGCTATATGTGGTGTTCAGCTTTTGCTGAACTGCATCAAAACTTCAGGGTATTTCTGTTCTACTTGAACTAAGCATTTCTTTGCAAAAGACCTGATTGTGGCACTCAGTTGTGATAGTCTTTAGACCCAGCTTCCTCATTTTCATGAGTCAAATGGGCCTGTGAAAATTTACTGCTCAGTTTGTGTGTTGCAATTCCTCTGTGATGGATCTCTGAGGGGCATAGAGAAGACAAGTGAGTGGAGTGCCTGGCGTGGTGAACCCCAGAAGCTGGTTTCTGAGCTTTCAGTAAATTTCCAAGTGGTTTCCCAACCATCTGAGGGATTAGAGTGAAGAGTGAGGATCCATCCGTTATGTCCTCAGTAAAATAATTGTCATGATGCCTTAAAATGAGTGCCCTGAGAGCCCTAAAAATGAAAAATGATTGATGTACTAAAAAACACGTGAGGTTTTGTGGTAAGTTGGTTCTCATGTGGTAAACTGACATATTTACTGTGACTGAACTGAAAATTAGAGATATACTTTTATGGTAAGTTGGTTCTCATATGGTAAACTGACATATTTACTGCAGCTGAACTGAAAATTAGAGATATAGTGGAAAAAGTATATTAAAGAGTATTAAAGAGTCTTAAGTCTTAAAACCAGGTATTTTTTATTTTGCACAGGTTGAAGTGTTAGTCACAACAGAAACAGAGAAACTACAGAATTACATTATTAGGATGATCTTTTCCATCTTGAATTAAAATATCAGTTATTTGAAAGATCCTCTCAGGGTGTTCTAAATGCATTTTTTTGGTGCAGTCAGAGTGACTGTCTTCTGTCTAATGAAAATACAGTAACATACTAAATTTAAAATAAATAGTGTGTGGAGTGACCTCAATTTAGGGAATTAAGATAATTCTTTTCAGTAGATTTGATTAAATCAAAGACATGGATTCAATAGGGTTTAACCAATGAAGCTTAGATTCACATCTTTAGCTAATTCAGGCTGCATTCCTTGAATGTCCTAAGTAGAAAAGTTTTAACTGATGATGACTAAGGCCTGAGAAGAATAAAACAAAAGCAGCAATTGTCCCTGGTATAAAGAGTATTCTTTGTGCTTCCTCTGTTGCATGTTTGTACCATTTCTTAAAGCTGGAGGGTGAGCACTTCCCTTTCTGTCAGACCTGGAGGCATTTTCTTTCTGCAGTTGGATGGTTCATAGTACAGACTGAGGGCTGTTACAGGGCTGTTGCATAACCTCCTACTAAGGGACATATTGTCAATTATTTTGCCTAAGGCATTAAAACAATCTTACTTCTAGCTCTGGCTAGTAAAAAAGAAAAAAATGAGAAATGTTTTTAACTTTGCTATAGAACACACTAAATGCCTCACATCAATCACACTCTCTTAAGGCTCTAATTATTGTATTAACAGATCTGTGCAGTTTTATCAGAACTAAACCCAGATAATAACTGTGCTCTCCTTCCCTACTGTATTTAAGGACTATGGTTATCTCATCTATTTCTAAAAACATTGTGGATTAAAATTTATTTTTGCTGGACAAGGATTACAGTCATCATGAAATTGATATTAAGCCCCTCAGGAGATAGCAAAAAAGAGTTAATTGAGCTTACTTTCTTAAATATTTAAGTGATGATAAAGGAGCAGGAGGAGGAATCGTATCAATCACATTTGAAACAACTAAGAGAAGTTGTGAACATGGGTGAAGCTTGAAATTCCTTAAAGAAAGCACTAGAAATAATGTCATGTGTGGAAACCAGGGAACAATATAGAGGCTGGAATTTTCAATGGGTCCTTGGGCTTTCCAATCTCTCCAGATGTCTACATTTGCAGCATGGCCCAGGAAAGAAGTCATGACTTCACTAGTTAATTAGACTGGACAGAGAACAAACCTTTCTCATGACTATTTAGGTGACTTGGAAGAGACTTCTAAGGGTATAGAAATTAGAGAGAGCTACTGAGTCAAGTATTTTTGATGGAAAAGTTTGCATTAATGCCAGTATACCTGTCCATATTTCTGGCTACAGAGTTTACTACTGTCCAAAGAAGGGCCACGAGAATGATCCGTGGGCTGGAGCAGCTCTGCTGTGAGGACAGACTGAGAGAGTTGGGGCTGTTCAGTCTGGAGAAGAGAAGGCTCCCAGGGGACCTTATTGTGGCCTTCCAGTATCTTAGGGGGGCCTACAAGAAAGCTGGGGAGGGACTTTTTAGGATATCGAGTAACAACAGAACTAGAGGGAATGGGGCAAAGCTGGAAGTGGGCAGATTCAGGCTGGATGTGAGGAAGAAGTTCTTCCCCAGGAGAGTGGTGAGACCCTGGCATGGGTTGCCCAGGGAGGGGGTTGAGGCCCCATCCCTGGGGGGCTTTAAGGCCAGGCTGGAGGAGGCTCTGGGCAGCCTGATCTAGTGGGAGGGGTCCCTGCTCATGGCAGAGGGGTTGGAACTGGGGGATCCTTGTGGTCCCTTCCAACCCTGACAGATTCTGATCTGTTTTGGCAGAGGACTTTGGAGCCCTGGTGGCTCAATGGTTGGACTTGATGATCTTGGAGGCCCCTTCCAACCTAAATGATTCTATGATTCTATGATTCTATGATTCTAATTAGTGTAATGAAAACAACAAAACCCCCAACATCACCCTCTGTTTAAGAACTAACCTCTGTGACTGAACTTGGTAAGACAACAGAAAGCTATGCCAGCTCTGATCTCAAAGCAGACCCTCTGATCTCAAGGCAGACCTGTCCACCTTGTCTTAATCTCCTGTTCTGCAAAAGCACATGTAAACACTTGGCCAGGTGCAGAAAGCACACAAAGGGCACACTAAATGATATGAAACTGCTAATATTGATCAGGTGGCTTAATATACATAAGGTAGGAGGCCTCCTCAGATCCTGTGAGCTGTAGAGGATGCTCTTCAGTTGCCATCAGGGTCACAACACATCTGCTGTATCTACATGAAGCTACAGTGGCTATACAAGTCAATACATCAGTCACAGTAAGAGATCCCTGGCCCCTAGACCAGCCAGAGCACAGTCTCATATGACCAAAATTTAGCTCAGCCTACAGTGCAATACATAACATAATGTGTAATTATAATTTCAGTATGTTTTCTGTTCCAAGCATTCAAAATGAAGAGCTGTGTCATAGGCAACTAGAGTGGACTTTATGAAGTGAAACTGAGAGTATGGATTGCATATACTGTGGGGTGGCATATGAGCATATGGAAGTTCCTGAGGCTGCAAAGCCTTCTCAGACATCTGTGGCATCTTTGTCCACATTGCTAATTAGAGATTTCCCGGAATGATCTGTCTTCCAAACAATGCCCAGGCTTTTTGTCCAATGGAGAGCTAGCTCAAGCACTACCCAAAAAAGAACCCAAAAGCAAAATGATCATCCTACAATGTGGAAAAAAGGAGATCCAGTGGTTAAGTTGCCTCCCTGATCCTCCTTTGTTTTGCAACATAGACTTACTCCCTGTGTACAGACAGCATTTTGGCTCATTAAAATGATTGCAGAACATGCCTCTAAGCAGGACTTAAACATATCTACATATAGCTGGGACTGTGCATGGACAATGACAGAGGAGTAACAGGGAGTGTTCAGTAGTCCAACCTCTGCTATCACGAGAAACATCTCCTAATCACCTCATAAATATGCCTATCTCCATCCCAAAACTAGGTAGTAAGGACAAAACTCTCTTTCAAAACTTACAGAAAATTATCATTGTGAAATTGAAAGTTATTATTTGGATTCCTCTCTAAGCTTCAGGTAACTCCTTAACAGTTTTATAACCATTAATTTCTGTGAAACTATCATTTATTTTGCTTAAATAACGTTTTACATCCATGGTCAGAAAATGTGTATGCCCAGTGGCAGTTTAAACAATAAGTTTAAAAGTTTCATAGCTTAAAAGCTTGTGAGATTTGTCACTGAACATTACTGCACAGGGGCAATATCTTCCCTGCTCATGTGTACATTTTGATGAGCACTTTTCTTGCAGTGTATAGTAGTGCAGGCTTGATACTAGCAGTGCACTTTGCATCAAAGAAAAGGCTCAGAAAGATTTTCCTGAGAATGATGAAGTTTTGATGGAGGTGGAGCTCATGTTCCCAAGGTAATGGGTACCCCTTGCACACTGATTGTCTGTTGATCTTCTAACATCAGAGCATCACTATATTAAAAATGAGAAATTCCATGGTTTTTAAAAAACACTACAATCTTTTGTAACATGGATATGCAAGTATAAGCAGAATACATGTCTGAAAGAGACAAATTGAATCTGCCTCTTCTGTTCAAATATAGTTTCTTGGAACCGTGGCACACAGCACATAAATTGAGCAGACTACTTACCAAACAGGAAAGCAGAAAGTTCATATGTAACCATGACATTTTGAGAATAAAAAAAAAAACCAACTTAGTATGCATAGCAGCTCCACATCTACATTGTACATTGGGTAGCAAGAGAATATATGGAAAAAAATAGAAATGTCATTGCATTAGTCACTGAATTAATGTTGTGGCTGCCTGTTACTATTAAGGTTATGACTTATACAGGACAAACTCTTCATTCTTTTTGTTTATCAGCACTAGTTATACTATTTACATGTCTAACTTTGTGATGGCAGAGATGTTTTCTCTAGAATTTTACATTTATTCACTCAAGCAGATCTACAGAAGCAGTCACTTCAAATAATAAATAGCAACACAACATTTCTATGTGAAATAAACTAGGCACAGTTCATGTTTTATCTAAAGTGTAAGAGATTTGGGGAATATATCCTTTACTGTGGAAGATACTACATGTTGGACTTATGGATACATTAGTAATGGGAGCTCATAGACTAAGCAGTTTAAGCTACATTCCAAATTAAGGAGGTATTGACTGCAGCATGTATAAGTTTGAGGACACTTCCCAAAGTTTATGCAGAATACTGACATATTTTATGACATCTCATGATTTTCTACTTTTTGTTCATGGAAAATAGACTTCAGATCTTATCTTTCTTTCAGTTACATAAACTAAAACTGCCAGATCACTTCTTCAGTCATTTAAGGTTCAGTACTGGTGCAGTTCTCTGAAGTAACTCTTGTTCTATACATTAGTATATTTGTGATACAGCAGACATCTAGTATTGATATTTTTATATCCATATTGACTGACAAGCTTAATTTTCTTTTTAAAACAAGTTTGGGAGAAAATTGATTCTATCATATATGGTACTTATCTAAATCATTATGTATTTAAATCTAAACAAGACACGTGTCTCAATGTTTCTGAACTGAAATAACATCACATTTTACTCACTTTACATAGCACCATTTGCATCAGCAGTTGGTTTAAGCAGATTAATCATGTAGGCAAGATTCAGGATAGGTAAAAACTGTGAAATCACTTAGTGCTGGTCTTAACACTTCACTTCTAAAACTTTGCCAGAGTTGCAGGAAAAAATACTAATTCAAAGGTGCTTTATTTCTTCCTTTTTACTATTAAATAAAACTATACATCCTTTTCATAAATGTGGAGGGATTTTTTTTTTTTTTTAAAATTCAGAACTCAAATTTTCAGTCACACTTCCTAGCAATTTACAGACTAATCCTTAAAGCAGCGTGTAGCCATATAACTGTTATACTCACAGCTGAGACACAAATGAAGATGTATACTGAGTTGCACAGAGTTTAGATGGAACAGGAGCAGGCAGTACAGTAAAAAGAAGCAGATTCAAAGTCCTGAGCTCAGGCAGCTAACCATCCTGAGAAAACTGAGCTTGCAAAAGTCTGCATTTAGCCACTGACTTAATGCAAGACTGAAAAAATATAGGTCCTCTGCAAGCAGGGACTAGTGTCTAAGCTACAGAGCTCATCAGCAATAAGCAACAGCTCCTCCTGGATCCAGCTGTAGTTTCTGAAGCCAAATACACTGGGGGCATCTGGGCTACATCTGGCAGCAGCAACTGTCTGTGGAGTGGTCGGTTCTAGTGGGATGACTGGTGAGTCTCAGCCTGGGTAGCAACCCAGGAGTTAGAGCACTTCTAGGGAGCAGTTCAAGCTCTGTCAGTCTGAAATCCAGGACGCTCTTTGCTTAGAGAGGGCTCTGCTGTCTTCCCCTTCTCCTTCCTCCTTCTCCTTTTCTTTCTGCTCTTCTCTTAATTCTATTTTGTATTGATTTTCAGTCACTCTCTTGAGTATGTATGAGCGTTACAAAGTCAGCAAATAGAAACAAATGCTTTATTAAAGCCTCCCTGGATCCTGTGGACACCATGGCTCTTCCTCACTCCACTCACTGAAGGAAGGTGCTCTGAATTGTCCTGCCAAACAGACAGCAGCTTTTTAAACATTACCAGACCTAAAGTACCCATAATAGAAAAATGTGCACATAAACAGATTAACTATATGGTCCCATTTTACACCAGAAATCTGGAACAGATAATAAACCCAAATTAAGACCAAGACCATTGTAACTTGCATTCTCCAGCTCATCAAAACAGCTTTTGCAGGATTTGCTTATCACACATGCCATGCATTTTCTGCATGTAAGCAGTAAGCTTTTCCACGAGCTTGATTTTGCTCTGCAGGTTTCTAGCCCTCACCACAAATGTGTAACCCACTTTTTAATCTGTGCTTATTACAACCTCTAAAAAAGTGAGCAATTCACTGAAGAAATTAGGTTATGGACAAGATTCTGAAAATCAGCATGAATATATTATAACTCCATGCCTAACTAAAGCTTTGTGCAGTAATTGAAAGGAACAAAATAATGTCTAATTCAGTACAAAGAAAGTCAGTTTACATTGTTAGGGTTTGGTTTTTTTTACTAAAACTAACAGCATGACATGTTTTATAATTACACTTTAGTCATTCTGCTGTGTTTATGTTTTAAACAGATTACACAACTGCTGCACAATTACACTGTCTTCAGCAACATGTTAAAGGTGTTATTAGGGTGAAAAGAGAATGTGTCTGGCTGCAGTACAGATGTTAAAAATGCTACTCCACTGATGTACACAGTGGTGTCAGAGAAGACTCCAGGGTTTTAAGGGAGATGTATACGAAACTGTACAATATAAAGAGATCCTCAAGCTCATAGCCTGGTTCTTTAGCAGAGAGATCTTTCCATGCTTGAAAAGTGGCAGATCTGGAACCAGCTGTGTTAAGGCAGAAGTATGTGAAACTGTAGTCTCAGTACCCTTGAAAATTCCTCAAAAGTGCTTAAGATGACAAAAACACGAGCCATTTCTCCAACTCAGGCATGGAGAGTAGAGGTCTGGGAAGAGGCAGGGACTCTTCTGTGCCTGGTCAGTCAGCCCACTCCACCAGGAGAAGCATAAGAAGCAGAGTTCTTCAGAAAGAGGCACCTGTGGTGGGGAGCAGGACCTGACAGAAAACATTTTTAACAGTTGGTGTGGAAGCTTTTCCTATAGTTTTAACATACACTCTGCCAAAACAGCCCTCAGCATGGTTCTTTCCTAAATTCATCATCAGGCAACTTAGGGGTGATCAGAAGTGCATGCTTGGGAATGAAATATTCAGCCTACCATTTTGAACACCTCAAGGATAACAATACAAATGCAGAGAAGAAAACACTGGTACTAAAACCACTGGACTTCTGTATTATCTATGAAATGTTAGATGGCTCCAAGATTTTTTTTTTCCAGGCAATTGCAAAGTACATTTCAATGTGGAAGAAGAGGGATAAAACCTCTGAGCAGTAAAAGCTTTGAATGTCAGAAGCTATAAAAGACAACCTCTATGTGCCAGGAGCTGCATACAATTTCCTATGCAACAAGAGCTGAACATGAACGGTTATGTGCTGCTCGTGCACAGTGATACATAAATAACACAGGGTTCATGCAGAGCTTCATATAATGAAGTTCATGTACAAAATCTTTCCACCTCACCAACTTT
This sequence comes from Merops nubicus, assembly GCF_000691845.1. Taxonomy (NCBI): domain Eukaryota; kingdom Metazoa; phylum Chordata; class Aves; order Coraciiformes; family Meropidae; genus Merops; species Merops nubicus. Next base: position 28,691 of record NW_008583728.1, on the reverse strand, counting down.
CTATGCATACATTTGTAATAAGTTGAACCCCCCAAAATAACCTGAAAGGCGATTAAAAGAGAAATGCAAATTAAAAACCATGGTGCATGTTACAGTAGTGCAATTCAGAAGAGCAAATTTTTGTAAAATTTAACTTCAGAATGTATTTAGCTTTTATTGAAAGTCTTATCTTCTCTGATTTAATCACACTTTGAAACATTTCCTAGTTACAGAATTGCCAAGAGAGAACATCTATTCTGGGCTTTCTGGGGAATATCACCAATGATTTTTTAAGGATTTGTGCAGGGAGCTGGGAGTTTATTTATTCCATTTTAGCATGATCTTTTCCATCATCTAAGCGTACCCTCTCAGTTGAGGCCTATATTTGATGCAAGTCTTTATAAACTGACAAAAATGGGGAGTTCAACAGTAATAACTCAGTTTTCCACCTCACCTATACTTCATACAGAAACTTATGTGTCCATGTTTCATTTCCCTTCCTATGTACACAGCATTATATCTGCCATAGCTTTGTTAATGCAGGAGTGCTGTTCTTTCCAACATAGCAGCATTACAGTATTTGAAAAAGAGGCCAAATATTTTGATTTGTCTTCTCTTCCAATCTCTAGAGTCCTCTTTCAAGCCAGTGAAGATAAACTATGGCACTATTTATAACATCAGCATATTTTAATGCGTTGTTTTACAAGTCCCAAAGGTTTCTTTTCACACTTCATGTTTTCTTGTTATGGTCTCTATGGACTTCAGCATTGTGCTATGGGCATTGTATTATAGCTAAAACATTTGCATAGGACTTATCTTCTACAGTTAATGTCTTTAAATTGCCAGGTTCTTGAGGAATTCATAACTTGCCACAGCATGGCTTAAATTTTTATTCAGAAATGGACTCATCTGTTTCATAGCTAAAAATAAGCAAGCATGTATTTTTGCTCTTTATGACTTGGGACTTGCCTGGCTTGTTATGTATTACATTAGATTTCTTGTGTTTAACAGAAAGGAAACAGAATAAATGGAAAGATGTTAAATATTCGGTTTTAACACAAGGAATATCTAATCATCTTAAATCTTGGCTTATAATAGAAAGATGTTCTTCTCCTCCAAGCCCAAGAGGAACTTCAGACATTTTTTGAAATGCTCCTTTATGTATTATCCTTAATAGAGAAAACAATCCAAGGCCTATGAGAAGTTCTGTGTTTGCTTGGAGTCCTCCTTACTCCAAAGCTATTTTTTAATATCCCTCATTACTAATGCTCCACAGCACAATTGTCCTATTTTTATTTAGTTTTTTTTTTAATTTAGTTTTTGAAAACTTTAAATGTGATGGATTGCCTAACTAAATTGTCATAAATGGGTTAGTTGTTAGAGCTAGCATTTGCCAGAGCTGCCAAAAAACAAGACTGAATTTTCAGAGATTCTTTACTAGTTCTTCCTAACAAAAAAGACCATTTGTCAATATATCAAATGCTATAGGCTCCTATGACACCCCTAGTCTCTCACTGTGAGAGATCATGTTTACTCCCTGCTATCAGGGCAGACATTGCCATGACCTAAGCAGCCTCTGCATGGCTTTGGAGTGTGCTTTTGAGACACCAAAGCATCCACACCACTTACCCTGATAACAGTCAAAGGACAGGGATAGGTGGCTGGGGGAAATGTTTTCTGAGCTAAGCAATCCATCTTTCATTGATAAACACAAAAATGAGCATTCACTTTAAAGCAATGGCTGCACTAGATGTCCAGCACATAGGTGCAAGGCAAAGGTCTGAGTTATCCAGACTGTGTTCCTCATCGTGGTTCCTAGCATGGAACCATCACTTCCAGTGTCCCAAGGGGGCAGTCAAAAGACAGTGCACATTTGCTTTTCATTATCTCCTTATGTCTGTTTTCTGATCATAAGATTAGTGAAACATTCTGTTTCCAATCTTTGTGAAGCCTGAAATCAAAAATATCCAGACAAAGGGCCTATTTAAATTTAAATATTTGAAAACTGAGATATTCAAAGCAAACATGCAAAAGAGCAATACTAATGCCAAGGGCTGCCTTGTGGGGTAGGGCAATGTGTGTGTGCAGTGTGTCAGCATCCACAATGAAAACAACTCAGGGAAGAAGAGACAGATTTGGAGAAATTTTTTGTGGCTTTTTTTTTGGGTGGGGTTGGGAGTGGGGGTGGAGGTGTTGGTGTGGTTTTGTTGTTGGTTTTCAATGACCACAGTGCAAAGTCTTTGCAGCAACGCCCAACAATGTAATCGTACCAGTGGTAACAAACTACAGCTTGGAAATTTAAGATTGGACGTTGGAGGGGAAAAAGTCACTAAGTTTGTGGTACCTCACTGGAAAATATCACACAGAGAGGCTGTGAAATCTCTCTCCTGGGCATCTTGAAGACTCTGCCAGACACAGCCACAGCTTCCCCTGTGCACTGCTGGCAGTAGCCCAGGTTCAAACAGAAGACTTACACCAACTTCTATGATCCTATGAAATAATTTCAGTGCCTTACTACATCTCAGAAGTAATAATAGTTACTGTCTAGCACAGGAAATAATTCATTATGTGCCTGAAGACTGCAGTACCTTTAAAGCTTAGTGTGTTAAGAATCATGTAGAATGAGGAAAAAAAAAATCACTAAATGCTTGACTCCTAATATTATTTTAACAAAGCTCTTCTGTGATTTAATAAATGCTATCTTGTGTTGATCAAAGTGGAGATAGTCCTTTATAATAGGACATAATCTTTTCAAGCTGTAAGTGCTGTACAGTCTGTACTTTTGATCAGCAAGAAAAAGTAATGCATAACAACAGCTTTGGAGAATTACACAGATCTTGTAAGAAAATAAAAGGCCATTGTGTAGACAATGCACATAAGTCCAGCTCATTATTGATTTGACAAGAATGATCCTCATGGTTTGATTTTCCAGAAGAACTGAATGCATTTGAACTCTTTTATACTCTCAATAATTACCTTTACTCAGATATAAAGTCAGGTCAGAACTGCAATCGAAAGTGCCAGAGCAGAATTTCTGATTGCAGGGATCTTTGCTCATTCCTGATCGATCAACCTGATTTCTTAAATTCTTATTACTCCCATTTTTTTCACAGTGTTCCTTTCTAAAGGTCTGCTGACAAATGAAAACAAAGTTGCTGTTCCTCCAAAGACCAAAGCAAATAGTTGGAAACACTGATGGAATTTATATAGGAGCACATTGACAGGGGACAGGAGGGCTTGTAATGAGGAGTGTTGTTCCCCACTGTGGAGCAAGGGACTGCGACTCGGAGCTGACCTTGCTTCTGCTTCTGTCTCATTAGTCACAAATCTTGGTTGACTTGGTTGTTTCTGGTCCTCCAGCAGACTTTCTGCAATAAGGCAAATAATCTATAGAAAACCTTTTAGATTCTTTCTTTAAATAGTGTTGTAAATGAAGAAACTATTATTAAGAATATGAATATTTTATCTGTAAAAATTCTGTGACAATTTCTGATCTACGTCTCAGCTGCAAAACAATTTTAGCTTTATTGACCTTTTTCCTCATTTATTCACTTCCCAAAAATCATGTAGAAAAGGAGTTTACTGGCGAGTATGTTCGTAGAAATAGAAATTCATATTCCCATAGGATGTCTCAACTCTTTGGAAAATTAAAATCTGAGTGGAAGTAATCTTAAATGGAACCTGATCCCAAATTATATATTTGTCCAAAGAGGAAACAGGAATACAGATCACATCAGACTTAACTAAATGATTTCCAGGATGTCACTAGTGGCTGCAATTTTATGTCAGACCATTCACTGTAGCAAAATTTGCTATTCTGCCCCTAGGAAAGATGCTAATTCTTGGTTTTTTTTAAAAGTAAGTTTTTGAACTGATTTCTCCATTTGCAAAGAAATGCATGTCTCAAGCAATGAAGCAACAAAGCAATAAATCAACAAAATCTCCTTAAAATATTTTTAATATGTGAGGATGGAGCATCAGGAAAGACTAGAAAATATTTTAAGCCACAATGAACAAAGGTACTTGTTTTCTGAACAGAGATTTCATCATGGAAATGAAATGAGATTGCTTTTGCAAATGTAACACGCATTCAGATGTAAAACTTTCTTACCAGCAATGGCTGAAAAACCTCAATATTAAAATGATCCTGTTTAAACGGTAGAAAAGTGTTGGATAAATGGCAGATTGCTAAATAATAATGAAATTTAAGATAATTCAGAATGTTAATCTAAATATTGGAAATATGAATAATAAATATATTATATGTGTTATACACAGGCTTTCCCATAGTTCTCATCCCACTTCTCTACTGATGGTTAATAGTAGAAATATTTCTAGAAATAATGACTAAGTATTAACTAATCAGGATTTTTATTGATGAACTAATGGAACGTGGGAGGATTTCTGGAAGCATCATCCAATAACAGATGAAAATGAGTGCAGTGACACACTAATACAGAAGTAGGAGTTTTTGTTAAATTCATCAAATCAATATTAATGGCTGCAAATTAAATTTAGCATATTCTGGACCTTCTTACATTCCCTGTTTTATTTAACACCTAAGATAGTGAAGTGCTTGAATGCTCCTGTGCATCTAGATATAAGACAACTGGCAGAGAGCAGATGAGAGTCTGAACTGAGCAAAGGAATGGTCTGGAAATAGGGACTTTACAAGCAGGTAGATGGTAGAGACTGAGTTGCAGAATACAGACTGTCAAAAAAAAAATATGAAATATTATTGCCACTAATCAGGGAAAGGTATTAATTTCTTTTGAAATATACAATATTCCAATTTTTAAGAGATCTGTAAGAGTTCTGACTCAGGCAATCGAGGTTATTTTATATAGAAAAATAATACACAGAGATTTAAACCACTGCTGGTGTCATTAAATCAATAAGATTATATGCAGGTGAAGGTTAAAACCAGATGTTAGGAGACATCCAAGATGAGACAACAGTTAAGAAGTGTAGGAGATGGTGGCAGGCTGCTTGTCAGCAGGATAAGGAGGTATGTATTCACCCAGGAGACTGCTGCAAAGATACTTATTAACATCTCTGCATCTGCCTCCTCACTCCTCCACATGTACCCAAGCTGCAGCAGCTGTTACACGGTTCACTCTTCTGGGCACATAAAAAAGCTACTTTTCTCTTACTTGAAGAAACTGGATACTCTGTTTCCCATTGCCTCTTCTCTCCTCCCACCTTCCTTACTCTGTGTGTATATCTTTTATTGCTTTGCTCCCTCCTCCATCTATTCATAAAAGCGCCTGTCTTTAGAAAAAGGAGTGGTGCCTTTTTTTGTGGAGGAGGGGTGCCCATACCAAGGACAAATTTAAACAGACTAGGTTCTCAGAGATCTTCAGCTGAGCATGTTCTGAATATCAGCAATTCTTTGCTTTGGAAAGTCTTGTATTAAAAAATAAAAAAAAAAAATATAACACTTGGTGTTACTTTGGCGAAAAAGAAAAAAAAAAGTGAAGAAAAATAATTAAAATGGAAAAGAGAAAAAAAAAAGTGAAGAAAAATAATTAAAATGGAAAAGAAAAAAAGAAAATAAAAATCTGTCAGAAGGAATCAAACATATACATGACACTGAATTCCAATAAAAAAGAAGAAAAAAAAAATCTGACTTCAGATCTGTAACATTTTCAGTATCTGAAATGGACTTCGTTTATATCAACTCTCACACCTTCTGAGAGTCCTGCTTGAATTACCTGCCTCTCTGTGCCTCTCCTGCTGCAGTG
>NW_008583728.1:5448-22956 GCF_000691845.1 Merops nubicus | reverse complement strand
CTGAAGTGCTGATTGAATGTTAGAGGAAAGATAAGACCTTAGAAATGTCAGACAGGTCACCCTCTAGCCTATATCCTTGCAGAAACACTTTGTCCAGATCAGTAAGAATGCATTTTGAAGTGTGCCTCCCTCCCACCAACAGCTGATAAACAATTTAGAGATGTAAATTTATTGGTGCAATTATAGCATCCAAGGCCCGATTCATGTTCCGCAGGTATAACACTAATTGCAGGAACACTGAAGACAGCTCTAATTAGGATAAAAACCACAGGCTGCATATAGCTTTTTTTGTAAGGGCTGCTGAAGCAGGTTAATTGGGAATTCCCTGGTGACAGAGTGTGTGTCTTGTGGTCACACTGAAATGTTTCTGACTTAGCAATGGAGTCTTAATTCATACCCTATTCACACCTTTAGCGTGGTGATGCACACTACAGCTCTGCAATATTCCTTTTAGGAAGGAAGCCCAGGTGAGAAGGAGAGAGGATTGAAGACTCAAATCCCAACCCTAGATGCAGCACAGAAAAACTACACTCTTTAACAAACCTGGCTCTTCTTAAGTTGCTCTACTAAGGGGGTGCATGTTGCTTGATACAGTCAGCAGGCTCTTGGCAGCCCAGGGCTCAGTACATTCTGATGCCTGGGATGTTCTGACCTTTTGCATCCACCTGGAACCAAACAGATTGCCCCACACCACCCAGAGATGGAGTCAGCAAGATGGAACAAATGGGCATCCCCTGGCTATATCCATAACTCCTGAATACTTCAGACAGCAGCCAATGAAAGACCACAGCCCCATCAGGAAAGAGCCCAGCCAGCCTGACAAGGCTAATGGCCAGAGTGGAAAAGTGCTAGCCTAGTACTAGTCAATCATCTTGCAATCCTATCAATATTGATCCTAAAGTGAGGCTCATTAGAGCCCTCTGGGATCTCACTGGGCTGAGTTTCTGTATCTCCCCCGAGCTGAGATGATGCCTCTCAGGCCTGACTCTGACCACCCCCTGCTAAAGTCAACAAAAAGAATTACTATCTGCAAAGGCTCATGAAGGGAACCACCATCCACCTGCAAAGACCATTTGAAGAGAATTACAGCCCACTTGTAATAAACCAGCAAAGGGAGATATGAGTATTTGTGATCTCCAGGATTTCTGGTAAAATTGTGAAAATTCTGGAGATGCCACGATACCTATATTTGCTTTAATCTGCAGAAAGATATTACCTTATTTATAGGAATCTCTAAATGTGTGTGCATGTGATTTGCTTCTGCTTAGCAACTTTTGTTAAATCTTACATGAATCACTGTATTTACTATAACCAATTATTGATTGTGATTAATTAAGGATTGATAGTTTAAAAGTTACTGTATCATTGTCAATATACTTAAATTGCTGCTATGATTTGCTAACTCAAGAAGCACAAAGCATCACACTGAAGTCCCAATATCCTAACTTTTTTAGACATAAACCATTGGCCGTGTCTGGGACTAAGAGTAGATCTAACCTTATTCCCAAAGGAGTCTGGGAGGAAAGGGAATCTATTCTGAATGTCAAGACCAAAGGAGAATTTCCATTTACCTTTAATATCTCAAATCTCCCTGATATTCTTAGTCATAAACTATTAACTATGTCTAAGATTGGATCTAGCTGCACCCAGTCTCTTCTCTCAGAATGGATTTAGAAACTAAGAAGATCCATTCTGAAACCCTGGTAGCTCAATGGGAGTGCCATTCCTACCCCTTCCTACTCCCAATCTCCTTGAAATTCACCCTGCCCAACTCCAAATTATTTTTTACTGTATACAGTCATATTGCTTTCTTTAGTTGCATATATTTACTTGCACAAACACTGTAATCCTATTGCTTTCTTTAGTCAGTTTATAGTAAGTAATGTAGTGACCTTGCCATCAAATTGAACCTCCATTAGCCTTTGTTGTTACTTTGCTATATTTCACCCAGTTTAGTAAGTGTTGTTAAATCATTACTCTGTCTTAATAAATTGCATTGCTGCTTTTGGGTGAGGAGCACGGCACTCATTCTGCAGCAGAGTCCTAAATTAGGGTTCTATAACAAGTGATTTAAAGGGGAAGTGCTCTCTTATGGCCCCCACAACAAACTCTAGGAAGTGTCTGATCCATTCTTAGCCTCTTCAGATCATGGACAGTCAAATCACACCATGTAATTCTGGGTTTAGCACAGTCACTCTGGTAGATACCAGGATGAAACAGAAAACTGTGTTTCATCATGTAAGACATGTTCCAGACACAGAGACAGAAACAGGTTTGTCATTACCTTACCTTCTCTTACAGTTCCCATGTCTCCATCTCCCAGTGTAACAGTGTGTTTGCAAAACAGCAGATGAAGAACTGTTTGTCACAAGAACTGATTGCTAACCTAACATGTAGCAGCAGCTCCAGCCAGTCTAGACTTCCACGAGCAGCTTATGGTGATTTCAGTAGTCCATCCAGTTTACCTTTACATTCACTCAGGAATAACATGATGGCAGAGCTGGAATAGCCAACAAGCCAATACTGAAATGTCCACTCCACTTTGAAGTGATTTAAATTAATTACTATCTCTTCATGCTTTAGGTACTCATCATGCAGAACAAGATATGGAGACAAAATGTGGAACCACGGCAAGTGTGGTGTTTCTCATGTGATACAAGCAGAGCAGCTCATTTTGTTCCAGGTAGAGAGCTCAAGAGCACTGCGGGTACCATCTGGTGTGGGGTGGAGAAGGAGACTGATGTAGAACTTTAGTGAGGGATTAGATTGTCTTTTCTAGATAGTTTTGCTGACATAGCCATTTACTTCTGAATTGTGAGCTTCCCCTATTTTTATATTGCTATGTCCACGTTGTTTACCTTGTCTGAATCTGATTTCTGAAAGCTTTGATAGTTGCTTTCTTCAACTCTCCAAAGACTTTTCTTAGAGAGAAGCCGACCTTTTCCCCTGAAAAAAACTTTTCCCCTCAGACTATAATTTGTCTAACAGAAGAGTAGCCAATGACCTATCACCTAGGAATGATACTCAGGACACACAAGACTGACACAAGACCTAACTGACATGGAACCTTTGAGCACAGTGATTTTTGCTATGGAAGCAGTGTCCCCTTTGTCCCTGTTTGGATAAACATGTTTGAAATGTTCAAACTTCTTATTCATTCCCAGCTCTTCAGCACATCTTTACCACCACCTTGAGAGGAGTGTGTAGGGGGGACAACAGAACAACAGTTCCTGTAACACAAGGTGTATGTCTGGTAGAGGTAGACCTTAGGGAAGAGAGATTCTGGAGAATCTGCCATATAGAGGGGTTTTATTGTTGGTTTGGTTTGTTGTTTTGGTAAGAGAACTTCCTTGCCACAAGAGGTACCCTGGTAAGGATGCCCGACACTAGACCTTGGGAGACCACATGCTCTTGTTGGCTCAGACTGCTGTGGGGTCTTCAGCCTTGTTTGATGGGTGCTGAAGGGTTGAAAAACATATGGAACAGTGAAAGGGAGCAATGCTTCTAACTGTGGTCAGAAATATGAGCATAAAGACATTTTGCAGACAGTATTTCATCAACCCATCACAGAAGACAGACTCGGTGCTTGTGGTTGTTAGGCTAAGTGAAAGTGATCTGCTTAGGAGGACTTTTTGGCACAGCCCTGCACAACACCCTGCTGTAGGATACAACATGATAATGATTCAAAAAGCATTTGGGATGCTGTTGTTCAGGCTATAGCTGAGGATACAGTATCTTATAGTCAGCTAATTGAAAGCACACTTGACTGCTACCCAGCAGGAGTTAAGCTTCCCTTTCAGTTTTATTTCAAACAAAAAGGAAAAAAGTCTTTCCACCTTTAGGCATTTCAGAATGTGATCTCATATATAAAACATTAATTTTTGATTGAACTCCCTGTGTGGTTTGATTGTCTGGGTAGAGAACTATATGACTAAAGGCAGCAAGGGGGGCAGATCATTATCTCTGTGAAGGTGTGCACCCTGATTTCATTCATGTTCTGTCTGTTCACAGACAAAAGTGCTGGTCTGTCTGCAGTTTGAGAGGAGGAAAGTTTGTAATACTTAGGCAGCATACCTTTTACACCTGTAGCAGGTTGTCACTGTAGTCATGACACAACTTGCAGGACCTTTGAGGATCTACAGAATCAAAGTTTCATTTCCTTGTTTACAGAGCTGTAGAGCAACGTGCAGCTATTTGAGGAACCTTTCTTGAAAGGAGCACAGATTTATATCTACTCTTGCACAGATACTCACAGAGTGATCCTTCCAAAGAAATTATTACTCTGATCTTGCACAGACTAATTCTTGGAGGGGTAATCCTGTCTCTCAAATAGGGTGGTCAGTTGCTCTTGGGACACTCATTGGAACCTCCACTGCAAGGGTCCCTGAAACGTCTTCAGCTGAATAGAGTGAGATTCTCCAAACCACTTTCCATTCAGTTTTTATAAAACACATTGTCCTGTGCAACAGCCACAACACATGAATAGTCCATCTCTACTAGTTATTTTAACTGCAGACAAACCATCACGTCAACATCTTTACAACCTACAAAAAGACAATTCTTAAATATTTGGGAATGGTTTGTATTTACTATTTACTATGTCTTATCTATCTACAGTTTGATCACTTCTGCAGCAGCAACCACCTGGGAATCTGGTAATTTTTTACCCAGGATGTTAATCAACACAAATTAGATAAGGTGTAGTAGGAGCTGTGCGGGGAAATCTGGAGAACTATCCAAAATCCCATGTGAAGAGTTACTGTAACAACCAGTCAAATACTTATTTGTGAAGGTGTCTAGAAGCTGAGTCAATATCCAATCAGGTCCTTTTTCTCAAACCAGGCAGCATTACATCTATGCAAATAACTTGATGTGGAGTTCCTAAACCAGCAGGGAATTCATGTCTTAACAGTGCTCAGTGTGCACAAAGGCACAGCCTTGGTCATCATCTACACCAGAATTATAGTTAAAGAACAAAAAAAATTGATTTTCACACAAACAACTTGGAATTTCAGTTCCATATCTCTTGCCACACTATTACCATAAATATAAACTAATATCTAATATATTATACTACTAAAATACTAAAAAAAAAAATAAATCAGTTCTTTATAGTCTGTGTTCAGCCTCTCTTTGTTTATAATAAAAAATAACCAAACAAGAGCAGACCAGTGAGGGAAAGCTGCACAGGCTTGGAAGCTCTGAAGAAGGTCCCTTGTTGAAGATAATTTGTCTTATCCATCTTTCAGAGAGGATTAGAAAAATAGTCTGTAATCAATGCTGATCTTCCCTGATCAATTAAAGGAAGACTGTCCCAGTCCAAAGATGTGATAGTACATCCTCTGAGGAAAGACAACAACTTTGTTATCAAGATAATCTGTATTACCACCATACCAATGATAGAACAGAAATCAGCATATTGTTTCACACCTTTTTTCTTGTGATAGGTCTGGACAGATGGCATCTGCTTAGAGACCTAATTTGATGCCCCTGGTGAAGCAAGATGCAGCATAGATGTGCAAGGATTTTAATACAGACTTGAGAGGCTTTTTAACACAAATATGCTGGGATAGATCCTAGGGTTTGTGCAAAGGTGTGTTGTCCACAAATTTGTACAGACAGTGGTCTTAAGATAGAGAAGGTGTGATGTACTTCTTGTTACCCAGTGCATCCTAAAATGCTTCCTGGATATACATAGTGAGTGTGGCAGCCACAGTAACATTTATACAAGAAATATATGTCCACTGGGTACACATATACTGGGGTACTGCTACGAAAGGCAGTATAGGTATAAGAAGAGCTATAGTATTTACTACCACACCTTTAGAACCTGAAACATAGAGAATCACTTCTCTCCTAGAATTAATGGCAAAAGAATTCATTAAGAGCCAGAAACATGAATTCTTGGGTTTATAGTGATCTTGAATGACATTATGCAAGTATTGGAAGTGTGCCTCATTGCCAAGAGTATCATGAAGCTACACTGGAAAGAAATCAGAGATTTGCAAGGAGGGCATATGTCTAATTTCTCATGGCTTGTACCAGATGTTGCCAAGAGCAGGATGAAACAAGTGGGCACAGGGTTTTGTCTCTTTTGTAACAATGTATTTCTTTATGTCCATCACAAACAAACATTGATCTACTCCATAGCTGTCCTTGTTTCTGTGCAGGAGCTTTCAACAGTGTAAATGGGTGATGCCATATTTACACAGGTGCAGCTGAAAACAGAATGTGTTTCCTAACCACCTCAACTTCATCACAACTTGAAGGAAAAACATATTTAAAAGAAGAAATGTTTTCTAAATGAAAGCTATGATACTTCAGTCTCGATTTCCGAAATACTGTTCACAGTCCTTCCCTTGCTCTTGTTCCCTTCATTTGCTGTCAGTTACATAAATCCTTTTTCAGCTAATAGGCATCAGCTTTAAGTATGTTAAAAGTGTGCTTTACTTTTGTTGAAATTCAAAGTCTCCATGCCATGAAAAAAAAACAACACACCACAAATTAAGAAAAACACATACATCAGAGCTCAAAATATATTCAGTGGATTCAAGTTCACAAGTTGGTGCAGACACATCATTGTAAGATCTGGACAGCTTCTTACTGTCGTATTTAAAATACCTATCTTTATAATACAGAGGCTTAATTTCTTTTTTTTATTCAAGTTTGGTAGAAGAAATATTCTAGTTTCGTGCTTAACCGTGTGCTGCTGTGCAGGATGGCACTTTTAAAAAGAACTCTAAAGAAAAAAACAACCTCTTCTGTGCATTGGTCAACAGCTTCTGTCAGGCACTGAGGAAATAAAGGATACCATTCCAGACTTGGGACAGGAATGTCACTGTCTGCTATGGTGTATATGCCTGCATAAGATAAGCACAAATTTTAATGAGCACAGAGGAACAGAAATTACAAGGGTACGAACTTTCTTAACCAAGAAATGGACATAGATGATTGAATTAAATAAGCGCAGTATAGACTCGAGTTATGGGAATGAAATGACATTAGAAGATCAGTTAGTTAAGTCTCTTGACATGGAATGGAGTATTAATCTGAGACTAATCAAACTGAAAGCCAGGAAATGAAATTCAAAGTGGAAAGGAGTCTCATGGATAGAAAGTGCTATTTTTTTTCTGTACTCATCACGATGCATACACAACACACATTAAGTAGATTTACTTTTTGTTTCTCAACAGAATAATTAAAACTGGTGTGGTTATTGGAGCCATACACAAGAGAGCTTTAGGGTATCTAAGAACTCTACACCTAGATGCTTTCATGTTATTTTATAATATTAAAACTATAAAAGCTACATAAAAAAAATAATCCAAAACCACACAACAACAAACCAAAACGCCACAAATAAGCACCAAAATTCTGTAATTACACCTACTGTTCTTTACCATCCACTCACCTAGATTTCTTCCAGAAAAAAATCTGTTCAGCATTTGTGGTCCAGACCCACAGAAGTGCTGATGGGTTGGTAGAAAGTGTTGTGTAAAAAACACCAGGGAACATGAACTAATTTAAATAATGACATTTTCCAGAGCAGGAGAGTGAATGTTTATAACGGCAACCAACTACTTCCCAGTCCCCTTCTCTGGCAGAGGGAAGCTGTTGCCATCTCAACTGAAGAGCAGGAAAAGGGGCCTCTGAAATTTCAGAGCAGGTTTTTTGGAGAAAACTGTTTAAAATTACATTAGTGATGCAATTCAGTTCATCAGGATGCTTTCTGTACTTATCTGAAATGAAGTTATCTTTTCACATGAAAATATATTAAATTATGCAATTAATTTTCTTGAATAACCAATGCTAGTAACAGGATATGTTGACTTCATAGATTATTGCAAATGCTTAAGGATGTGCTCTTAATTTTGCAAGCATCTTTCTACAAATAAGGAGATTTTTTTTTATTGTATTTATTGATTTTTTATTTGTACTGATACATCAATTTTTAAGATCTGTTTACAGTACTAATTCTGAACTTTGATCTGACTGCAACAGCACGAGGGATTCATAAAGCCAAGTGTTAAGGCTACAGGAGGCTCTGACACGTCACTTCCCAGTACTGCTACAGCAGTCATTTAGTCTTGCACAGACCACAGCTTCATCCCTAAAACTGATCATAACTGTCAATTTCAAAAAAGAATTAATTTACACTTCAATATACAGAAATATACATCTAGAAGTGCCCATATACATGTATTTTTACATAATAAATGTATTAAATAATGTTTAAAAATCATTAGAGGTAAATACTTAACATATTTTTTTTAGAAACTCCTTCAAAAATCCAAAAACATTCAAAATCTGAGTTCTCATGCTCTAAAATGTATTAAATAATGTTTAAAAATCATTAAATACTTAAAATATTTTTTTCTTAGAAATTCCTTCAAAAATCCAAAAACATTAAAAATCTGAGTTCTCATGCTTTAAAATTTTTTTCCAAGTTCCACATGTCCATAGGTTTCTTTATTAATTTTTCAGTGATTTTAGACTTTTTCTTGTCTTTCAACCGCACTTGGAATTATGGTCACCTTTGCCACATTTTTTTTCCCTTTTTATTTGTTAAAATTACTTATAAACATCACTAATGAAAACATTGAACACTGCAACATATCTGTTGCTTTGGCATTCTTTCTATGGGAACTATAATTTGGTCCATCTTGGGAACAGAGCATCCACTGGCTAGGAGCTCTAACACTACTCACTCATTAATAGTACAGACAGCATAACAGCAGTATTAATGAACAGAAAGAGAATTTTTAAATATTCTTTCAATTCAAATTTAAAATGTAATTGTTAACTTGGATGGACTAGATCTAGACTTGATCTAGATTTAATTAGTCTTCTTTCAATCTACTTTCCCCCCTTTTGGGGCAAATTGGAAAATTTTATTCCACAGGGCACTGCTTTTAATACCTTGGACTGTTCCGACAGTGAAACGAGTTTATTACAATTACTGAGGAGCTAAATAGAGTGTGAACTAACAATTCTGCACACAGCAAGAGCCTCATATCAGAATGAAATGTGACTGTATGAAAAACAGTTCACAGCTTTAATAAAACGCTAGTTGCAAAATAACCATGAGAACATCATAAACCATTATTTAAGATAAAAATTGACAGCACTCACTTTAAATAGATATATTTTCAAGTTACTACCTCGTGTAGGTAATTTAAAATAATTCACATAACTTTGGCTATGGTTCTGACCTCGCAAAGGTTTCCCATGGAACACTGAGGACTATGTATAAAAAGTTTCTTGCTCGATCTGAACCTGAGGGATCTCATGAACAAACATTTGCTGAATATTGTTGAAGACATTCCTAGCAGCCTGTCAGAAAAATCTGTCCTTAAGAACTTAATCTGACAACCGCTATATATATTTAGAATTCACTCCCTCCTGAGAATGTGGAAAGGTTAGAATGCAACACTTAAATCTCATTTAAGAGCTTGAGGCCTAATGGGATTTTAAACATTTTACTGACACAAAAACATTTTATTGGCATAAGCGTTCTACAGGGGGTCTTTTCTATTCCCACTCTAACTTTTTTTTTTAATAGTTCCAATTATTTTTATCCTCTACTACTAAGTAAAGCAGAGATTAGAGGTAGATTAATTTCCATTAAAATTTTATACTCCATCAGAAAAGTAGTGAATAAATACCTTAAAAATAATTAACACGTAAAAAATGCTAAAAAAAGTCTAATTAGTCTCTATTTATTAAAATGCCCTAAGCATAAGACTGGATTGCTAAAAAATTATTGAAATATTAAAGGGGACAGATAACCTATTCAAAAAAAAAAGGTATTTATTTTCCACAGTATATGTTTATCTATAGTTCATGACACAGTTTTGTTGGAAGATATTAAAAGCAAAAAGGTTATAAAACCCATCTGTGTTGTCCATGGTCTTTTATAAACACTGCATTTTTACGATTTCTATAATTCACTCTTTATTTACAATAGCAGCACCAATAATTTTTAATAGCCTGTAAAACACTGACACTGGAAAGAGACACCCTATCTAAACATTCAGTGGTTCCCAGTACCCATCTTTTTGTACAGCTATAAATAAATTGTTCCCTTCCTCTCTAGGCAGTGTTGGATTGGAAAACAAAATAAATGAAAGAAGAATGAATGATTCAGGTGTTGCTGACTAACCTTAGATGACTGACTTATGGGTGTTTTATCAAGATTTTAAAATTAACATTGAATTACACTTACTGTTTGATTTGTAATAGCATAAAGAGAAATCAGTATTAACATGGTCCATCCCAGCAGCAGGTTTTAAGAAAATGACCTGTGAGAGGTTCACTAAGTCTCCAAAAGTTAATATTTAACAAGACAAGAGCCTCCAAAAGAATGAGTCTCACCTAGTCAAAATATCAAGGGACTAAAACCAGTGTAATTACCACAAAGAAATAAAAAAAAAAATACACTTAAATATGGGTAAACTTTTTTCCTTGGGAAAAAAACCCTTATTAATCAAAGAAAGAAAATAATCCAGCTCTAAGCCAACTCAAATGATACATAAACAGAGGATTTCTAATTGCAGATGACACATACTGCATCAAAAACACCTCAAGGATATATCTGGAAAAAGAGTTGAGATCCTCATGCTTGTGTTTTTGGGGTTTTTTTTTACTAACACTATATTGTTATCATATCTCCTGTCAGCACAGCCACTGGCGGTCTCCCCCAAGGCACGAGCAAGAACTTAACTCCTGCGTGCTACCCCTCTGTGAAGATGGGAGCTCTGGGATGCTGGGGGAAGGTGGGAGTGTGAAAGACACGGCTGCCAAGCCAGGCACAGCAGGAGGGTGCCTGGGAGACAGCCCCAGGGAAGTGGGTGGGATGTGCTGGAGAAAAGCTGTCTAGCAATAGCTGTGACTTCAAGGGTTCTTCCAGTCAAACTGTTTCTAGTACAGCCTTGTACAGGAAGATAAGGTTTGTTTGTCTTTAATAATGTACAAGACTCAGTGTATTTGGGGGTTGGAAGGTACCTCTGGAGACCATCTAGTTCAACCCCGTTGCCAGAGCAGGTTCACGTAGGGCAGGTTGCACAGGAACACACCCAGATGGGTTTTGAATATCTCCAGAGCAGGAGACTTCACAACTCTCTAGGTAGCCTGCTCCAGAGCTTCGTCAAAGTCAAAGGGAAGAAGGTTTTCTTCATGTTTAGGTGGAACTTCCTGTGTTCCACTTGTGCCTGTTGTCCCTTGTCATGTCACTGTGCAGCACTGAAAAGGTTCTGTCTCCCTCTTCTTGACACTTGCACTTCAGACATTTATTAGCATTGATAAGATCCTCTCAGTCGTCTCTTCTCCAGGTTAAACAGACCCAAGTCTCTCAGCTTTTCCTCATAAGTGATGCCCCAGTCCCCTAATCATCTTCTTAGCCCTCCACTGGACTCTCTCCAGTAATTCCTTCTATCTTGAACTGGGAAGCACAGAGCTGGACACAGTACTCCAGTACTGCACCACAGGTTATCATTATATTTCTTGGCCACAAGGGCACACTGCTGGCTCATGGTGAACTTGTTTCTCCCCAGGATTCCCAGGTCCTTCTCCACAGAGCTGCTTTCCAGCAGGTCAGCCTCTAACCTGTACTGGTTCATGGGGTTATGCCTCCCCAGGTGCAGGACTCTACACTTGCTCTTGAAGAGCTTTGTTAGGTTCTCCACTGCCCAACTCTCCAGCCTGAGAGTATCTGTTTCCCCTCTGCACAAATCTTCATCCTCTCTCATTCCAGAAGGCTGTGCTGCCATTCAGCATCACCACCCCTCCCCTACGATCACATGATCATAGGTGGCTATCAGATTGATCAATCATGATTCACCCTTGATGAGTCCATGCTGACTACTCCTGATAACCTTCTTTTCCCCCACATGCTTACAGATAACATCCAAAAAGGTTTTTCTCCTCTTTATTTCAACCGTGCAAAATCATTATGGATTTTGAGAACAGAATCTAAAGATCTTTCTCAGTTGTGCACCAATGCCAATGTAACCAAGGTTCTTCAGACTGATGACCACCTTCATTGACGTTTGTGGAAGCTCATGATCATTAAACCACACTTTAATTTTGGAAGTGCTTTTCCTTCCTCTGGACTGTGACCAATGCATCTCAACAAAAAAAAAATCACATGTGCTAAAATACAAGGTAGAATATTAACAATTCTGTTACCTGCATGTGAACAAATCAAGGAAACT
The DNA here is from genome assembly GCF_000691845.1 of Merops nubicus. Lineage (NCBI taxonomy): Eukaryota > Metazoa > Chordata > Aves > Coraciiformes > Meropidae > Merops > Merops nubicus. The sequence continues at coordinate 10,744 of NW_008583728.1, read as the reverse complement.
ATCATCAGTTCTTGTAGAGATGTGTTAACACTACAGCCCTAGCAGTAGTAATTATGAATTACATAGTCATAGTATGCAATGTCCTTCTGCTGACCACTTGCCTGACATGATATGAATTACATAGTCATAGTATGCAATATTCCTCTGCTGACCACTTGCCTGACATAAAAGGATAGTATCAACAGGCAAACCAACAGCCAGAGTCCTCCCTCCACCACCATATTGTACACCAAAGATCCAACATGCCAGACCACTGGATGAAGGAATAAATGGACACAATCACTGTGAAAGTTGTGAAGAAGGGGACAAGCTGAGCCAGGAAACACGCCATGAGGAAGGAAGGATCCAGATCACCAGTACAACCCCAGTCATATAGTAATTGCCAGGAGAACTGCACATAATTTCTCTCCTGTCTTGATCTTGCTCCACCATCACTGGAATTCTATTTATTGTGAAGAGCCATGGAACCCTTTCAAAAAACCAGAACCCTCAACACAGCACACACACCACATAAGCAAACCTCCAAACCCCATTACAAGCAGTCAGCTCTTATGTAGGTGGTTTCTTGCCCCACCTCCAAGTTCATGTGGAAGGCAGGGACACCTGGTGGTGATCTAATCAGTTCCCACACAGGGCTGGTCACACCCTGGGTGAAAACCAATCAGGAGGGTCTTTCTTGCCTGGTTGTGGGCATCATCCATATGCCAACCCTCATTCAGGGCTGGGGGTTTAACACCAACACTTCAAATATCTGCTCCAAGAAAAGAAAGGTATGGAATTAGGAGTACGTTCATAGGGTTGTTTTTCTGAGTGATACCTACATCTTATGGAATTCATTTTTCTTATTGCATGCACATTAAATAACTCTCATAGATAATGGTTCCAAGTTTTTAAAATGCCTCTACTCATTTTGGGTTTATAATGGTATTTAAAAATTATTGCATTTTAGTTTTTTGAAGAATGTCTGAAACAGATTGAAAATACAATTCTACAAATCAGATAAGCTAGTGAAAGACCAGAGACAGTTTTATTTGTTTGTTTGTTTATTTGTTTTTTTCAACTACATTTTACACACTGTTGTGGTTAAAAAGCTTTTAGCATGAACCTCTATCCACTTACAGATCATTAAGATATTATTACACTATAAAAAAATGATTTCTGATATTGGAATTAATTTTTATTCATAACATTAAGATATTAAATATTTACAGATTGACACAGTCCTGTTAAACATCTTCATTAATGATCTGGATGACAGGTTAGAGTACAGCATCAGCAAGTGTGTAGACATTGCTAAAATGGGAGGAGGGTCTGATGCATCAAAGTGTCATGTTGCCATCTAGAGGGATCTTGACATGCCAGAAAAATGGGCTAACAGGAACCTTATGCAGCTCAACAAAAGGAATGGCAAAATCCTGCACCTGGAAAGAACAACCCCAAGCACCAGTATATGCTGGGGGCCACCCAGCTGAAAAGCAGGTTGGCATAAATGGATATGAAGGTCTTAGTAGGCAAAAAACTGAACATGAGCCAGTGACATGCCTTTGCTGCAAAGAAAGCAAATGGTGCCCTCAGCTACCTTAGACAAAATACTGGCAACAGGTTGAGGGAAGTGATCGTTCCTCATTGCTCAGAACTGGTGAGACCACAGCTGGAATACTGTGTCCAGTTCTGGGCTCCCCAGTACAAGAAAGACGTGGACATACAGGAGTTCAACAAAAGGCCACAAGGATGATGAAAGGACTGGAACATCTCTCCTAGGAAGGAAGGTTGATGGAGCTGGGACTGTTCAGTCTGGAGAAGAGAAGGCTTTGGGGAATCTTATCAATGTACATAAATACCTGAAGGAAGGGTGCAAAGACAATGGAGTCAGGCTTTTCTCAGTGATGCCCAGTGGCAGGACCAAAGGCAATGGGCACAAACTGAAAAGCAAGAGGTTCCCCCTCATCAGGAAACACTTTTTCACTGTGAAGGTGATTGAACACTTGCACAGGTTTCCCAGGGATGTTGTGGAGTCTCTATCCTTGGAGATATCAATAAAAAAAATTAAAAAAAATATCTAACAGTCCTGAGTAACTATCTCTAGGGGGCTGTGCTTGAGAAGGAGCTTGGACAAGATAATTCACAAAGACAACTGCCAAGCTCAAGAATTCTATGATTCTGTGATTGCACAAAACTGTCTCCCCCTACAACTAGCATGATATTGGTTATCTTGCCTCTCTCAGCATGTCTTTTTACTGCAGTTTATTGCCCAGAGAGTATTTTAAAATAGCAGCAAGCAAATTGAAAGACTACAAATGAAGTCAGGAATTCACCTTTTGGCCCTGTGGGCCCAGAGGCTGCAATCACATTTGGAAGTGACTATCTGCCCACAGATGACTGTCACTCAGATCATGTTTATAGCAAAAGTTTTATGCATTCAGACAAAGTTATTAGCAAGTTGTTTGATTGTGAAATGAGTAATAGGCAGAATAGTATCTTTCTACTGTACAATCCAAGCAGTGGGCAACGACTATGTGACCTAACCAGTTAACCAAGGGAATATAAAAATTTTAGGGTTTAAAGTTGTCTCGTTCCTCCTTTACTCTTCAGACATTTTCAAAGTGCTTAGTCAAAGTCAGCATAAAGACAAGTAAGGAAGTTAAGAAAAATATGAAGACATTTGTCAAAGGAAGGGTATTAATGTTCAAATCTGCCTACTAACGTCTCCAGTCAGGAGGCTGTAAAGCTATTTGCTCTGCAAGATAATTCTCAGTAATAAGCATTCTCTTTACATTTCTTCCTCCCCCACCAACTTTCCACCTCCCAAATGCCAAGGACATTTGAGATTTGCAGCCTTTACAAACTTAATAATTATAATTTTTTAGAATAAGTGTCACGATTTCTCATGTCTGAGTCAGGACTTTTCATCATTTTGGATCAGCAGAACTAGAGATGCTTTGGTGCATTAAGCTGCAGAAGGAGTGAACGCTCTCAGCCTTATCTTGTCTTGTTTTGTATGAGATAAACATTCTCCATTTCCATACAGATAGAGATAGAACTTCTCTCAGAATGTAGACAATGCTATTTGTCAGGAAGAGACTTCCAGATTTCCATGTGTTCAGACAATATTCCTTCATGGAAATGTAGCTTAAGGCAGGAACATTTGGGTTTAGAGCTAAGTAGGAAACAAATAGACCTATTTACAGTGAACCAAAAGAAGACCACTAGTCTGGAAAAATAAATCTGCAATATACTCAAGAATATACTCTGCTCCACTTTCATGAGGCCCCACCTGGAGTACTGTGTCCAGTTCTGGAGCCCCCATTACAAGAAAGATATGGAAGTGCTGGAACATGACAAAAGAAGGGACACAAAGATGATCCAAGGGCTGGAGCAGCTCTCCTATGAGGACAGACTGAGAGAGTTGGGGCTGTTCTGTCTGGAGAAGAGAAGGCTCTGAGGTGACCTTTTTGTGGCCTTCCAGTTCCTTAAGGGGGCTACAGGAAAGCTGGGGAGGGAGTTTTTAAGATGACAGGTGGCAATAGGACTAGGGGGAATGGAGCAAAACTAGAAGTAGGTAGATGCAGATTAGACATTAGGAAGAAGTTCTTCACCATGAGGGTGGTGAGACCCTGGCATGGGTTGCCCAGGAAGGTGGTGGAAGCCCCATCCCTGAAAGTTTTTAAGGCCAGGCTGGAGGGATTTCTGAGCAATCTGAGCTAGTGGGAGATGTTCCTGCCTATGGCAGGGGGGATAGAACTAGATGATCTTCAGGTCCCTTCCAACCCTGACGATTCTATGAAAAAGGATTGAATAAAAAGCAAGAGCCTAGAACTTACCTGTAATTAAGAAGCATATCAGCCAGAAATCAGTGTGGATTTTCTGTACTAAGTGGATGAAGTAAAGGATCCCACAGGCCAGTCCTTCATTTCTTTGCAGATTAATTACAGAGAGCTGTAGCTTGACTACCCAGGTGGAACTGACCACGACACACAGAAATTTTAGAGGTTTCACAGAATGTGTAACCTAGTGTTTCTTTATGTCTAAGTCTTGGAGGTAATTTTCTTCCCCCAGAAAATTCCAGAGGAAAACAAACCAAGCAACCAAAAAATCTGATGTAGTTTGAAGGATAGTCCCTCTCTTTTTCTTGCCACTCAGAATTAGCAGATGGAAACAGCAGGCTTCAGGAACTGAGCTCTCAGTTGGTGACTGAACAATGTTTATGCCAAGAGAATAGAGAAGTCCACGGAGGAACCAGCTCCCAGCCAGTATTTGGACAAGAGCCATGCCAAGATGGTTAAGCAGCCTGCAGGGAAATCTGGCTTCTGCCAGTGTGTAGATGAAGTGCAAGGCACAGTGAAATGTGGCTCCCAGCTGGCACAAAGGCAAAAATCCATGCCAAGATAGTTGATCCAGTCACAGAAAGACTGCCTTCACTGGGACAAGGCCAGATATCAATAGTACTGAGTTGGGAACAGCTTTGAAAGCTCTCTTGTCTCTTACTTCAAATATGAGTCCCTTAGAGAAAGCCGAAAGGGTTCATTATCATTTCCTGAATCTCAGGAGACAGAAGAGTTTTAGCATCATTCTTCTAGCAACTAGAAGGAAGAAATTTCTAGTTCCAGACAGAACGTATGTAAGGCCAGTGATGATGTACATAGCAAAAGGAAAAAGTCCATCCTGTAGGCTGTTTGCATCCAAATCCATAGCTTCCTTGAAACACTCAGAGATCTTTACAACACCAGTTAGTCATCTGTATCCAATGGATGTTATTCAGTTATTGTTTTCTGAGGTTCTTTCTACTTCATCACAGACTCAAACAGAATGATGCAGTGTTCTGTGTCTCCTATATATGGAGTTAGACTTGCTTCTTTTCCTCATTGACCCAGAGGAAATAATGGAATGGCTGTTGTTTTCCTGAAAATATACTCACACATGTCCAGAAACTGCTTGCAATTTCCCTGGTAAAATACTTTTCCATTGAAAGGGCACTTTCCTTAGACTTTGAGAAGTTTGGCATGGGGACCAATGAATTACTCTTTTCAAAGTTAGTTCCTAAAGACGAAGCACAAAGTCTCATGAGTAAAGATCTTCAGAATTCTGCAAAGAGAAAAAGACACTGTTCAAACTCGGACATTACAGATATACATCTGAAACTTTTCATTCAGAAACACAAATAGAGTCTAATTTTATGTGTGTTTTCAGAAAATAACTTTCCTTTTTTCCAGCCATAAATAAAAGGGAAGGGAAGGGAAGGGAAGGGAAGGGAAGGGACGGGAAGGGAAGGGAAGGGAAGGGAAGGGAAGGGAAGGGA
>NW_008583728.1:0-5392 GCF_000691845.1 Merops nubicus | reverse complement strand
AAGGGAAGGGAAGGGAAGGGAAGGGAAAGGGGAAGGGAAGGGAAAGGGGAAGGGAAGGGAAAGGGGAAGGGGAAGGGGAAGGGGAAGGGGAAGGGGAAGGGCTGAAAACTCTTTTCATCTCCTTATTCACCTTCAGTGCCTTCTCAGTACTTGGAGAACCTGGAAAGAACTGAAGCAAGAAAATGAGTGATTACAAACAAATTAAGAACTTTCTTTCAAACATTAACCAATTTTTCCTTTCTTAACCTCTTTTGATGTCAGACTTTCTGTTCTTCCTTTTCTTAAATTTGCAAGTTTGTTTCCAGATATTTTTTATTAACCTGTTTGCCTGGGAGAGGGATATTCCTCTAAGCAACTTTAAATTAATGCCAAGACTCCATGCTTGAGGAAAAAAAAAATATTTGCTAGTATTTTCAGTGTTAGTTCTGAACAGTTTGATGTGAAGGATAGTCATAAAACAAATTCAAAACACAGAACTGTCCTGTCTGTAATCACCACAGAGATGGGAAATACACACAGTAACAAATGGCTGATCTTTCCAGGAAGGTCTAAAAATAATAGCTCATAGATTAAAGGAAAAATTTTCTTATGTAATATTTCCTAGTATGAACTTTACCAGGATGGATTTATCTCACTTTGTTACCCATATTGTCCACATTATATTTGTCATAGTACCTGAGCACCTTATACTCCTTCAAGAATGGAGAATTTATGTGCTAGGAGAGTAGACAGCATATGGCCTAAGGCTGCTCAAGAGGGGTACAGGGTTCAGAAGCAGGGCAGAGACTTTAGTCCATGATTTTATTCAATGCTAGGAGCCCACCTCTGTAATGAGATGTGCTGCCACTTTTGTTTCTTTACTAGGCATCCATGGCAAGGTTTTGGTAGTGGGGATGCTGCAGAGGTGGCCTCTGTGGGAAGAAGCCAGGGGCTACCCCAGGTTGGACATAGCCAGTTGCAATCAGCTCTAATGGACCCACTGCAGGACATAGCTAGGCCAATGGGGGTGGTGCCTCTGTGAAAAGGTATTTAAGAAAGGATAAAATTCTACATGTCAATGAGGAGAAGACAGTGTAAGAAAGAACCCTGTGAACACCAAAGTCAAAGAGACAAAGGAGGAGGAGGTGCTGATGCATCAGAGTAGATATTCCCCTTTAGCTTGTAGAAAAGGCCATGATGCAGCAGGTATTCCTTGCAGCCTGTGGGAAGGACCATGCTGAAGCAGATGTCTGTGTCCTGAAGGAATCTGCAGCCTATGAAGAGCTTATGCTGGAGCAGGTTCTTCTGACAGACACTGTGGTCTGGGGAGAACACACGATGGAGCAGGTTATCCTGAAAGACTGCAGCCTGGGGGAGGAGAAAGGAGAAGAGAGGAACTCCTACGTACTGACCACAACCTCCCATTCCTCATCCACCCTGGGCTGTGCAATAGGGGAAGGTGGAAGCAGAGGAGTTCAGAATGAAGGCATGAAGTTCAGACTGAGAAAAAGGGTAGTAGGAGAGGTGGTTTAATTCATCTTTGTTTCTCAGTATCCAAAAGCATTTTAACTGTCAATAAAGTAAATTCACTTTCCTCAAGTCAGGTCTATGATGACAGTTGGTAAGTGATCACTGATTTTATCTTGACCCATGAACTTTATCACCTTATTTTCTCCCCAGTCCTGAATGAGAAGGGGGAGTGAGAGAGTGTCTAGCTGGGTCTCTGGCAGCTGGCTAAGGTCAGCTCACCACAATCTACTTTTCTCTCTGTCCTGATTTTCCAAAGGAAAGGCAATTGAGCCCAGCCATGTCCAGGGGTAAATCTGAGGACATGTTTCCTAACATTAATATTGTCACTTGTAGGAATTTGTATCAAGAAACAAAATTTCTTTCCACTTTGTCAGTCAGTCTTAAAAATCAAAGGTACTGTTAGGCAGACAAATATATCACTTTGATGTACTAATATGAAGTAAAGTTTGTAACTAATAACCTTGGGATTATTAATTGAGATGCATAAACAATTTTTTTATATTTGTAGAATTACTGCCATGAATCCTTTAGTAAACCTTTAGTCAGAAAAACATCCTAAATTTTGTGATTATCAACACTTCGATACATTTTAGAGTGCCAGGAAAAGATAGTTTGACTGAATTGCTGGTTTTCAGAATAATTAATGTTTGTTACAGCTGATATTCTAACAGTAGATTCCTAAATATGGCTTTCTAAAATCCTTTTTTTTTCACCCATTCATACTGCCCTGAAATATTAGCCTTGGAGATTAAAATTTGCCAGGCCTAGTCTAAACCTGAAATTTGGGGGTTTTTTTTTCTGCAGTGTTTGTGTTAATACTGTTCCATCCTCTAGAATACAAGAATAAAATTGACTTCTGTTATGAACTGCCTTATGACTACTTGCTGAAGAATGGTACTGATGAATCAGCTGAACTTAGAAAATTAGAAATTGGCAGATACTTATTCCTTATTGAGAAGTAGTACATTCAAGTGTTCCAGGGAAAATTTGGTTTGATTTGGCTGAGCTGTGAAGGTTTGAAAATAGCAACTCTAAAAATTGTCTTGTGCTTGGAAACCGGTTTCTTTTAGCATGTCTCACTACTGTGCTTAGGAAATCAGGTTGCACTAACAGCCAGCAGACTACCCAGCATGCTAGGAAAGCTCAGAACACTTCAGAAAGGCAAGACGGTCTCAAAGATCCTTCCTCATTCAATCTTTATTGGCACACATGCTGACAACTGTAGGAACCATGTGCTCAAAGATTTCCCAGATACTAACTGCGTCCTTTTGTTGCAAAGAAATCTATCTTCTAATTTTTTTTTTTTGTGATAGTGCCAGGTGGATCTGTTTTATTGGGCATTTGGAGTTATGTTTATGTTCCCTTAATAAAACAACTGAGCACAAAGAGTCTGTTGGGAGAAGGGAGACTTTTCCTTCCCTGAGGGAGTTACTGAGTGTACTCAAGGCAGAAGATCTTTGAGACAGTAGGGTATGGCTCTGACTGTCAGTTACAGTCACAAGTAAGACTTTGGAACCCATGAAAGGACATCATACAACTACAGTGGAAAGCAGGTAACAAAAAGACTTCAGAAGGCATCTTTTCTTTCAAAAAAGATGTCTCAACGGGCCTGGGGTTGATGCTGCTCAGAAGGTGATTGAGTGGGGAAAAGCAAGGACAATGGACATCTACAAGCAAATTTTCCTGACTGGAGTCTCCTCTACTTGAATAAATTTTTGCTTTTTATTTTAAGAAAATGCATCCTTGGAGGGTTTTAATATATTTTAAAATATACATATTAAAATATTTTGGCTTTGATATCAGGTCCATCACACCTAGAGGAGAACAAAAATTACTGGCGTGTTGTGGAAGCATAAATATGTTAGGATTTCATTCACAGAATAGAAAGGGTTATTCTGAACAGTGTAACCAAAAACTCTTTGTTTGAACAAGGGTAACGCTTACATTTATCAATGTTGCAAGTGTGGGAAGATCCAACACTTCCATAAAGGGGAGTAGTTATAAAACAGCAGAAAAATGTTCAGAAAACTCTCTTTCATCAGTGCTACAGGATCACAAATAAGGAAGAGCTCACTGAGTGTGACATAACTGGGATTGTCATGACTGGTTTCACTCCAGTATGCGTGGCCTCAGGGTAACTATATACAGTGATAGGAATTTCTAAAGGTTTTGCTGAAATTTCCAAATACTATTCTTTTTAGATTGATGACCTCTAAAAACAGTTTTTAAATCCTTGAAGTGAATATTAATAAAGTATATGTTGTGTTTTAAATCAAATTCACAATGCTTAAAGAGTTTAGGAAACAAAAGGAGGAGTACTCAGTGAAACACTGACAAGGGAGGGGAAGATGCATTTTTTCTTATAGTTTGTGAGTTACAAATGAAGTAGGCATTATAAAGAGCTGATAAAAGGTTTAATATAGCAACTTTAATCTAGCAGTTAAGCAAACAAACATAAAATGAACTTTCAGAACTATCATTTCTGTGCTCACATAGTTCATTTTCCAGCACAAAGGCTTCTTCAAAATCTAAGCATGATTTCAATCCCACAGGAATCTTATTAACACATCTTTAAAGGAATATAGTTTATTTATGGATCTTGGGAAAGACATTGAAATGAGGGTAACATTTATTTATGATCATGCAGGGATGCAGATGTAATCTCCTGACAGCCATGCAGATATAAAATAAAATAAATACTTTATTTTCAAATGTGTTCTTAATCACAAAATCCAGGAAATAAAGAGTAGTATTTACTGTAGAGAATAACTCAAAATAACTGACCTGGACTAGGTTTTCTACTTGCTTCTCACATGACTGTATTTTCTTGTTAGACAAGCTTGTTCTTAGTCACATGATCCATCAGCAATGACAGCACCCCAGTTTAGTGTCTCAAGAGTTATAACAGTTTTGCTGGGATGTGCACATTTATTCCAAAGTCCATTTTTTTCATTCTTACATTGATCTCACAAACTATTCAACCTCTGATGTTGTGACTACTAGATTTGCATTGGAAAATCTCCTGAAGGCGTTAAGTTGTTGGTTTCCTTTTTCTCTTTTTAGTCATAATAATTTACTATTGCCTAAAAAGATTGACATTCTCAGGTCACTAAATTCTCTTCAATTTCCACTATTGGTAATAAATATCTTTTATGAGTTGATATCTGTAAGCTTTTCACTTGTACTGAGAATATGTTGAACCCATAGCTTCCTTGGATCATATTGACTTCTGGTTTCTGATGTATCACCTTGTTGAAAACTTCGTCCAATCTTTATGAAACATATGTGTATATATTCTCTCCTGCTTGGAAATTTCCTGTAGTGCTGGCTAGATAAATTCCATGAATGGTTCCTCAGACCAGGCACATCAGAAAAATGGAGACTAATGCATGCTGACCTGCCATATGGGCAGGATTTCACTGAAACACTTCTTTTCCTCTTAGGAGACATCTATACAAATCCCAGAAGCTATGTACACAGTTTCATGTTTAATAACATATTGCAGCATACTGTTCATAAGAGTATGTAGGCACAGATGAATCATGAACATAAACAGAGGGAGACAGATTGTATACATAGAGCCTCTCTTACTGTGTCTAACTCTCACACTGAGCAGAGTGGATGCCAGCCCTTATGCCTGAGGCAGCAGCTACCCATAGAACCTCTCCCCTTGTCCTCAGAAGCTTCCTATTAACCCCAAAAGAGCTGTCAATTCTGCAATACCTGCTGTAACTCTCTCCACTGTAGACACCTGCAGTCATCCTGTCAGTAGAGCCTTCAGCACAGAAGTAATCTTCACAGTAGCCCTGAGAAGCTTTGTTAGGTTACCTTGAGCTATGCACAGAGACTCTACTCCTCATAGAATCATAGAATGCTTTAGGTT
>NW_008583727.1:0-2498 GCF_000691845.1 Merops nubicus | reverse complement strand
GTTAGTGGAATAACTTAATTAATTCTTCCCTTATATCACTTTGTCCCACACAAATCTTCATGAATATGAAGCCAGACCTGTTGTTAAAACAGAAGAAACCATGAGATCTCGGGGTGGTCGTCCATGATATACAGCAGGAACGACTCCCTGGGATTCCATGTAATTATCATATTTTCAAGATAGATATAGTAGAAAAACAGGTGAAATTGCAACTGAATACTTGTGGTGGGTATGTTTCAGTGGTGGCAACCAAATAATGTTAAGTGGGGATGAAGCAAATGGCTTTTGGGGTCCAGGAGTTTTCTTAAATTTAGGACCCAAACCGACAAATGAACCCCATTCCATCACCAGCCGAGAAGCTTATTGGGCTGGAGGGATAGATAGCATGGAGGGAGGTTAACCCTCCATTGCGGAGTTTTGATTGCACGGTTCCCAGAGCTGCTTGCAACTGAAAACCTTTATTGCTACAATTTACACACATTTATACCCCCCAAGCTGTCTGCCAGGTCATTCTGACCCTGCAGCTGTTATTTTTCTCATGAGATTGTTGCAGTTAAGCCTTGCTATTTTTACTATCAGTTTCCAGCTTATCTATTTAACAACTCTACTTGTTTTGCCTAAGTTATGCACTTTGAACATTCTTATCAGCAGCTTCCCACTCTACCAAAGCCATCAGGTTTTGTGTGCTGCTCCACATACTTGGCCTGTGCCTCACCTCCAATCCCCACACTCCATGATACCTGTAAAATCTCTAAGTGATCTCAATAGAGCCATCACAAAAGTAGCTTGCATACCATCCATGTACAAAAAAGAATCCCTTGATGTGCCGCTGTCTGCTAGAGTAGATTTTGCAATGCTTAAACCACTGACTAGAGAAGCCCCAGCAATTCTTAAACCACATTTACTTGCAAAACAAGATGAGATAAAGAAAGATAAAGTACACAATGAAGGGCTAGGTGATAACAATCAAATGGCCCATAAAAGACTCCTTACATGGGCAGAATTAATGTACATTGACATTGTCAACTACGAAAACAATACCTGAAAAACCAAGGAGATCACACAGTAAGGCCAGTGAAACAGAGAACAGAAACTCAGTTCAAGGAGAACAAATTTTAAAAACCCCTAACAGAACCCCAAGAGTGGAGAAATGATTTATGGAGAAAGGCATTACCCCATGGCATTCCCAGAGCTGCGATTCAAGGTCAGCCCACTGTCATTATCATGAGTCTGATTGAAGCATTTCAGAAACAAGATAACAACCCCTTCCTTCCTCTCAAGGAAGAATTACAAGACAAGAAATCAAAAAACAAGTAGTGTCTGGAAGGCAATTGGGCCTGCCTGTCCGGACAGTAGAGGCTTATCAGTGGATAAGTAATGACGGCCCATACATTTTTATCCCAGTTGGCCCTCAAAGAAAATTGGTAGTTTTTAATAGATACAGGGTCACAAATTTCAATATTGACACTATGTTACATAGGACTCAGAATGGTTGTGCTTAGGGTGATAATTGCTGGACTGATAAGCTGGCTCCACCTTAGGGTCATTAAATCAAACCCCTAAGCCAAAGCATCCTTTATTGATTTAGCCCACGGACCAATCAGGGACAATAGCTACAATTTCAAGCCCCAGTTCTCCGTTCTGTTACTATGGGGTGCTAGTTCTCCTGGAATTATCCTGCTAGCACCCAATCCTACGCAAGATTGTAATAAACATGATATCTCGTTTCTGTGTGTGGATTTGATATAGCACACCAGGTAAAGAATCCACTTTTGGGACAACAAGAGGATGCCAAAAATCTGGGAGTACATGAGAAAGTGAAGATCACTGGTGTGGATGGAGTGAGCATTGTATGCCTGACACCTAAAGTAAACTTATGGCTCCCAGGTGAAAAGCGCATGACATCTGCTCGCTTTGCAATTAAAATTAATCATGAAAATGATAGAATAGAGAGGAGAGGAATGTGTCTTCACAGTGGAGAGTGGTGGGGGACCAGTTGAACCAGTTTGTGGAGTGGAGAGGTGCAATCACCGCTGCTCCAAGGTGATAGACTGGTCACTTTACATACAAAAAGAACCAAACAAGAAGAACCTCAGGACTTGAATGAAATTAAAGGAAGTTCAGATAGCCTAAACTCCTGAACTTTACCGAATAGTACGCATGCTTAATGAACTTATACATAGTAACTTTTCCTCCCAGGAGAGGCATAAAATGAAGTTAATGAGACATACGATATATGATGTGAAAGGGGGTACATGTTGAGGGGCACATGTAGTAGGTGGACTGGGAAGTCTGTACAATCTGAGTACATTGATATAAGGGAAGAATTAAGTTATTCCACTAACCATTATGAAATACTTAAAGAAAAACAGACTGAATAACTAACAGGATGAGCCTTGACATACTCACAGAACATCCTGATTCACTGAGGCAGTCAGAATAAATGAATGAAGACTAACAAATGCAGAAACGTTCACCCTTATCTAGAAGAAACAATC
>NW_008583726.1:0-9356 GCF_000691845.1 Merops nubicus | reverse complement strand
CTAAAGGATTCTATGATATTCTATGATTCTAATATAGATGGAATTCTGGTTCAGGTTTTAATTGATTCTGGTGGTCACTGAACAACTTTAATATCATTAATTGCATCTGCAAATTATACAGTGGATTTGGCTGGGAGAAAACAGGTTGTAACAATGGAGGGCACTTCCAGGAAGATGGTTAAGGATTAAGCAGTGTGAGTAAATCGGTATCCAGTGTTTGAGCTCATTCCCTCACAATCTTTTATATCACAGTAGGGTATCTATTGTCAGTGAAGCTAACAGGTGTCTCCAGAGGATGAGTTGAATTATCTTCAGAAAGACTTGCCTCTGCTGTTGATCGTAGTTGAAACGTGAGCAATAAGCTTAGACTAGGCAATCGGCTTTTAAACAGTTTAAATTAGATATGATTAATCCCATCCTGTGAGCTACTGAACTGCTCTCAGAGCACCTCCATTCCATAAAGCCAGTGAGGAAGGATAGTGTATATTTTGAAGATACCATAAGGAAATCAAATTAGTTTATGTTCGCTTGTTAAACTGAAGCAGGCAGAATCACCCTCTTGAGACCTTTATGTGAAACAAACTCTTACTATTGACTATCCAGGAAACTTAAGCACTTGTTTTGAAAAGATTGCTTCAACAAACTCAGGGCATTTAGGTGTAAGGTTTCTAATAAAGCTGAACAGATTTCTCTTTCGGATTTCATTAGTTCTGGTGCTCAGTGGAGAACCTTAGCATCATCAGAACAATAGGAGTTTAATATTTAGTATTAAAATTAACATTTCTGCTGCCATTTTTTGCCATCTGTTACCACAATGGCAGAAGACTAAAAAAAAAATGATGAAAGGAGGGGGAGAAAAAGCATTCTCCCATCTCTGGAGACATTCAAGATCAGGCTAGATATCATGCTGGATGAAGTTTTGAGTAGCTTGATGTAGTTAGAGATGTCCCTGCTTATTGCGAGGGGGTTGGACTAGATGACCTTTGGAGGTCCCTTCCAGCCCAGACATTCTATGATTCTAGAATGTCCATTTTCCTACACTTATTATTACCATCTGCATTATTAACATTAAGGACTTGTCTAAATTAAGGAACCTAGCAGCATTTCCCAGCTGGTTGATCCAGGTGTATCATCCATTTGCTTCCTTAATTGGATTTAAACAAAAGTTTGAGAATGTCAGTTTGGGAGGGCTGTATATATATATACACATACAATTATACACATACAAAAAATACTTCTTAAGATATATCTGCAAAACATTATGGGAGTTTTGGAAACGTTTTGTTAACAAGCAAGTCGTTTAAGCTAGAAGCAACATGCAAATAAATAATACAGTACAAATCAACCTCACTGAAAGCAGGATGAAGTCCACTTGATGAGTTTGCTCTGAACAGCAGAGTAAGTCAGGCTGAGAATAACAAAAGTTGGGGGGGGAAAAAAAAAAAAAAGATAGAGGATACATTTGTACCAAAGGGAAATAAAACTGCTCAAGGCTACAGCACTGTGGAGGCTTGGGATAACTGGTTTCTGTCCCTGGGGAAGCTGGGAACTGATTCCAAAAGGGAATACTCTGGGATAGGCTATAGCTGAATTGTTTCCTCACTTTATACATCTAGCATACTCATTAGGAAATCCTTATGGACAGCCATGAGCAGACTTTAAGGAGCAATTTTAAGGTACATGCTAAATCTGCCTTTGATATTTTTTTTTCCCTTTAATTTGCTTTTGTAACTTTGTTTCCAGTTCTTTCACTGAGCAGTTTATCCTTCTCTTTTGGTAGGACAAATTTGTTTGCTCCTTTAGACCTGTCTGCAACTTTAAGCGAAATCTCAGATAATGAATAGGTCACGAGCACTCCCATTAAAGTGATGCTCTTTAATTGATTATCCTCTGGCTACCAGTAACCTAGGGCAGACCCTGGGGCTATATCTGTATGAACAAATGAAAAGGACAAGGGCTGGTCTGTTCACCCTGTTGGCAGTGGCAAACACACCTGTAAAGTTAAAATTGTTTCACATTCCCACACAGGATGGCCTCTTGCTTACTGCCTAGCAGAGAACAGTCTCTGTCCAGTGGTATTTCCTAGACAGCACCTAAACCTTGGCTGGCAGAGCCTTAGTTTCCAAGGACCAAAAGCACAGGAGCTTAGGGACTGGCAAATCACATCGTGCAGGAGGTGGCATGCTAACAGCACTGGAGCATCCGCTGTGTGCCCTCACCCTGTTTATTTGTGCTATAAACATAGCAGCAGGGCCCAGGCATGATTCAGGGCCCCATGGCATTTTTAGCAATTCTGGTTCCTTGGTTTCCTTAATTACAGCATCTTTATGCTTATTACATCCTTATTAGAGCATTTTTATCTGTTGTGTAATGGAACTTCTCCATACTATCCGTTCATTTCAGTAGTGCAATTTTTTGGCTGAAAATCAAGAATCAAGAGTTTTAGCTCATCACTTATTAGAGCATTTTTATCTGTTGTGTAGTAGAACTTCTCCATACTATCCATTCATTTCAGTAGTGCAGTTTTTTTGGCTGAAAACAAAGAATCAAGAGTTTTAGCTCATCATGGGTTTCTAAAGAATCTGGTTCAGATGAGCTGCCATTGCCAATGCCATTACAAAGCTGAGATTCTAACTCAAAAAACAGGATTTCATCTTAACATTTATACGTGGATTCAGTCGCTTTTTCAACCTGTAGTATCTGGGATCTCTCTTTTACTCATTGGAAAGGAAGAGCTAACAAATACTTCAATTAGAATTCAGTTTTGGTTGGCAAATTTTTGCCTGCAATGTCATGTGCACCATACTTTCTCTAACGAGTTCAAGCATCCTTAGTATATATATATAAAATATTAGGCTGCCAATCCCTCAGCCAAAACTTTTTTTCTGGTGCTACTAGTGTAAATCTTAAACAGTATGAAGTGGATTAAAACTGATCCATGTAGTTTTTGTTTCTGGACAACCATTCGTTTAAGAAAGACAGAAATTTTAGGGCAAGTGAAGTAAGTGGGTGCAAAGCCAGCCAAATTGAAATGACTTTTCCAAACAGACATAGCAACAGTCACTGCACACACCTTGTCAGTTCTATAATTTTACTTTCTAAAAATAGGAATTCTAGCAGGTTAAATAATTTTTATCTTTAAAGTTTCTATTGGCAATATTTTGATAAAGATGTCACTTGAAGATGACAGTGCTACTGAGAATTTTAGAGCTGCAAGGATGGGAAATTAAAGGTTCAGCCTCAAGAAGATATATTTATCCAAGAAAATATTAATAACGTATTAAACATTGTTTCAAAATTACATAAGATGGATCACTCCACACCTGCTATGACTATCTCCATAGTAGATTTCAGCCTATAGTAATCCAATATTGCAGGTTTTTCCACAGGGAAAAATCATAGCAGAGCAGCTGTATTGTAAAACTAAGATTGAAACAGCTTCTCATGCTGATTAGTAGATAGCTGACCATGATTAGTGAATCAAAATCAAAGGGCCAGAAAAAATCATTCAGAAGATGAATGTTGATCTGAACCTTTTGTGCCTGGAAGCCTGGGCATGAACTTTTGTTAAAATAATTCTGATGTAAAATGGAAAAAAAACAGAAGAGCAGAACAAGAAGCTCAGACATGGGAACAGCAGTGAAGAGACAACAGAAAAGGGAATAATGTGGGAATAGAATAGAACATTTCATCTGGAAGGGACCTACAATGTTCTTCTAGTCCAAATGCCTCTGAGAGTTTCCCTAGTCATCAGGACGATGGATCTCTAATTTGTAAAGTTGAATTTACTGAAGATTTCTCTCTTCCCTCCATACTGCTGTGGAAACATGGAAATAGGTCTATATGAGCTGTTTAAAATAAGTTGTGTTAGAAATTCAGATGACATTAACCACTCCTTTTTTTTTCTTTATGTCAGTGAGCATTTTACTAGGTGATTTTTTAATTTTTTTAAAATTATTTTTATTTTTGATGGGTTGGTTGGGCTTTTCTTTTAGGTTTTGGTGAACTAGATGCCTTAATACAACTTTGCATTTACACAGAATGAAATTTTATGATACATTTTTAATTTTCAAGCTTCTTTGTCTACAAGGAATCGTATTTCACTGGATAGATATAACCCTTCTTTACCTTAACAGTCTGCAATGTGAGCTCTGTTTGTATTTTCTAACTTGGCTGACAAGATAAAGCTTAGAGCTAAAATTCTGTAAACTAATATGTCTGTCAGCTATACTATCCAGGTATACCTTAAAATTACTGTGACTGCTGTACTACTTCTCTATGTATGTTTTTAAGGCAGTGACATCTTCCATGCACAGAGGGGCCCCAGGTAAACCCAGCTTTAGAACATGCTCTTGTCATGCTATGTCCTTCCCAAACTCAATGTCTAGTGCAATGCACACTCAAACTCTAGTTCATATAGCACAGTTCCAGTTGTATACACAGCTCTTTCTGTTCAGCTATTTATGTATGAGTTTTGGTTTTTGTGGATGCATTTGTTCTCCTGAAGTGATGAAGATTTCCATTTGATATATACAGACACTCACAGAAATTACTTTACAGTATCTATAAATATTTCAGAACAAGTATTGAAAATCACAGAAGAAAAACCCACAAGCCAAGGCTAATATTCAGTAATCCAAGCTACTGTAGATAAAATTAATTCTGGTGCATTTTCACAGTAATTTAGGCTCCAATAGACTTCACTCAAGTGATGGTGAAACTGTTATATGTCAAAATACATAATTCAATAAATCTAGCTTTCTAGAAATGTAGGCAAAACCTGCTCTACTCATTACGTTTAAACACAAAGCAAAGCTCTAAAGGATGGCTGGGTGGCAAAGGGTAGGATGTGTGGCAGTCATTTCTTTTGTAATCAGTGGAAAGAAATGGGTGATTCTTTCTTCTGAATAATCACACATTAATAAAGAAATCTAAATCTGCCCAGATGAATTGCACTCCAAATGTTCTTCTCTCCTTTGATTATAAGGAGAGCTTCGGATGACTAGTTCAGAAGCAGTTGTTTACAAGACTGATTGCCTAAAATCTGCTGAGAGGGATTTAACCCTAAAAGTCACTATGGAACAAAGCTTCTTTAGTTGTGTATACCTGCAAGATTTAAGTGTGAAAAATTTGTAACCTTTATGAAGGCTTCAAATGAAACCTGAATTCAGAGGTTAATTTAACGTGCAAAGCAACTTATTAATGGGAAAAATAGTTTGTCTTCCAGTTTTAATTTTCAAAAGCAATATGAGCTGGTACTCTTTCCAGCTGTTTTGAAAGTAATGCTTGTAATGTATGGCGTGTAATCATGCTGCCTATGCAGCTGGGACAAAGTGGGGATATTAGCTTTGTTTTATTTACACAATTAGCAACACAGTGTTAAATTTAGCTTAAATAATTTTTCCAAAGATGTCTTATTCTAAAATCCCTTTCTTAATTACCACTTTGTCCACATAATGAATAAGGACTGTTTGGTTTATTTTCATAAGCACAACTTTCCTGCCTCTAAAACATAATAAAGTCTCTAAAGTTGTTTCTGCTACTTAAAAATTATTTATGTTCCTTTTATTTTCTGGAGAGATCCAACATTATACTTCTGATTAAACCTAATTTCTTCCATCTCTGTATGTATATATTGTCTTTTAATAAACCCATAAGGTGGTATTTGTTTTGTTAATTTCTTAAACTTCAAACACGAGGCCTCTAGCCCATTCTGACATGTGAAGAATAACCATTTAATCATCATAAAGCTGTTCAAATTTTAAGTATGACTGGATGTTGCAATTGCTAAGTAACATTTCTGAAATAAAACCACTCTGTTTATGGACTTGCTTCAAAAATACGTTCTCATATAAAAAAGGTGAAATCCAACATTAGTAATAGCAAAAATTGCCATTTGTTGTAACTGGGAAACTGATCTCTGTCCAAAAGTCATTAAAAGCACCCATATAAGGCTAACTACAATTCAGCTGTGTTTAATTCCACAAGTGCTCAACTCTGTTCTCCATTATAAAAGATATGTTGACTTGATCATTCATATGTTGGTATCTGCTTAACATTTTTAAAAGCTGAAAGAAATAATCCATATAAACCATTATATAAACAATTAAACCTTTTTTTTTTCTAGATGTTTGTGGTTAACTTTATTTCTTAAAAGGTGCATCTACAGTATCCAGTGGCATAACACCCTAGTTCACTCCTGAGCCCTCATCTCATCATCATTCACGCAGTGTAAATGTTAGCTCCTTTATGGGCTTTCTTCTGGGAAAAAAAATACCCAGTTTCTTCTGAAACAAAGCCAGATACAGTTCTGGGGATAACTCACTCTACTGGCAGTTCTGATGTTTTTCACATGTAACACTGTATGGCTTTTAGCAGAAAACTTTGTAGTCTACTTGTGTATACGTGCAAATCCATATCCCCACCAGAGCTCTGATAAAACAGATCTCCATGAAGCACAGGCAGTACTGGCTTTTCATTATCACAACACTAACAAAATCAGAACATTGATTTGGTTTATGCTGTAAAACATCAAAATCAGCCATTAGCCTATAAAAGTCTTGATAACTGTTTCCTGTTCTCCCTTCCTTGTGTTTAGCTTGAGCTGCTGGAAGCCTGTCTCTGTGATGTCAGAAAGAGCTGGTGAAGTCCCCATGGAGGACAGTACACACCTGCTCTGCTCTTTACATCTCATTCTCTTGTGTTGCTGTGCCAGGCTTGTTGCTAGCAGGGCACTCTCTGTGATACTTAACACAAGAGGGAAGTAAGGCTGATAAAGTTTCTACCAGGGCATCTAAAGGTTTGAGGGGGGTGGACCCCACCATCTGCAAAGGAAGAACCACCCCCTGGCTCACTGCAGAGGCTGGGTGGCTGGGACCACAACCCTTTCACCCTTCATCGTTCTCTGTTGCTAGTCTGTGCTCTCAGATATTCTCATATATTTCCACTTATATTGGCAACATGAAAGATTTTTGTCTTTCCTCAGAAAAACTTGGCACCACTAATAATGTTTGAACAAAATCTGCCTGCATATTTTTGTGCTTTGGTACAGGTTGTAGAACACTATTAAGTTCTTTAAAGTGAAGAAAAATATCACTCAGACTTACTACTTTTTTCCTATTACCACTTTGCCTTCAGAGAGGATTGACAACTGGCACCACACCCATGGGTAAGGAATTCCCTTAGGCCACTCTTCACCTCTTAGCAGTGTCAGCATCTATCTTGATGTTGAAGAAATAAACACTCTAAGCTGTGCTGTCACTTATGTAGATGGGCTTTCTGAAGAATGAGGAAAAAAGATATTCTGAGTTGTAGATTTATTTATAAGTTTCTTTTTTTTTTTATTAACCCCTGGAAGTCTGTGTTTAGTCCATGAGTGTTGAATCGTACAGAGAGAACTTTTCAGATTAAATCTTTGCTACCTCAATCATGAACTCTCCCACTTTGGGATCTTACAAAAAAGTGACTTTTGTCTTGGCCAAAATGCAGCAAAGCTAGGATGCTTTTTTCATGTATTGACCACTACTTTTCAATCAGTAATGATTTGATAAAAACACCCTACTTTCTTAACTGTCACTGTTAAACACCACGTGCAAAAAAACACAAGATTTCAGCTGCCTACTGTTTCCTTCCTTGTTAAATACTGCAGCTGGATGTTTTTCATTGTAGGTGCCCACAGTAATGCTTCAATTTTCTACTTTTGACTACAGCCACAGTTTTTGAGGAAAGTGAAACTCAATTTTGCTCTGCAAGATGAAATGCATGAAAAACCACACCTTTCAGGACTAAGCTGGAATTTGCTAGATTAACTTTTCATTGTTCAAGACTCATGTTTGTTTCTGGAAGAGGCCACTTGATATAGTCAAGTGTATTACCACAAATTAAATTAATTTTTGTGGTTTATATGGCATCTTGATAAATTAGGCTTTCTAGTCAGGAGTTACAGTTCTCATCAGCAGTGCTGGTCCTTGGTGATATTGAGGTAAAATTTCTGTGTTGCCTAGAGTCAGATTTACCATTTGATTACTCTTAATATATATTCAGAGATCTACATCTTGCAACCAGGAGACATAACATAACACCTACTTCACAGAGTTATTATCTTTTAACAGCATGTAGAGTCTAAGGCAAAGTTATGGTCTTTTTAATACTAAGACTTAAAGTGTTTTAAAAATCCTATCTATACCTACTGAGCCAGGAGATTCAAAACAGGTCAACTAATTTATTTCTTAAGTAGTTGCAGGACAGGGAAGCTGACAAGCCAATAACTCCCATGGAAAGGTTTATCCTAGAGGAATTTTCCCTCATCATAGAAACAAATGAAGGCTTGATCTCGTTCATCCAGCTATAAATGCATTTACAAATACTGAGACATACAGCAGTAACATGTAACCATAATAAACCATCTATTGTACTGTATTCTTTTTGTACAACAAAACCCCCCAAAACTTATTGGTAAATTACAACATGTTTTTGTGCTTTTCTCTATATCCTTAATTTGTGTAGACAGCCAGGACTGTAAAACTTGGCAAACACAGAAATCATGGAGTCACTATACATTGGTTGGAAGAGGTTTCTGGAGATCACCAGGTCAAATCTCCTACTTGAAACAGGACTGTTACCCCAATCCCAGTGTAACTCTGATGTCTGAAACCCTCCTTTGTCTGAAACAAGCTCCTTGATGTCACTGGCGACTTCTAGTCCTGAATAACCCTGGCCTGGGCCAGTTGTTCAAGGCTGACCTTGAACATTTCCAAGGATGGGGCCTTCACCTCCTCTCTGGGTGGTCTGTTCTGGTGATCAACTGCCCTCATATTAAACAACTTTTTTCCTAATGTCTAACTTAAATCTACTTTTTTCTAGTTTAAAACTATTACCCCTTGTCCTGTCACTACAAACCCTTGAGAACAGATCTTCCCGTGCCTTCTTAAAGGCCCTTTTCAGGTACTGGAGGGTCGCTATAAGGTCCCCCCAAAGCCTCCTCTTCTTCAACCCCAACTCCCTCACTCCAACCTCGCCTGTCCTCACAGGAGAGGGGCTCCAGCCCTCGGAGCATTTTCGTGGCTCTCAGCTGAACACGTTCCAACAGCTCCACGTCCTTGCCGTGCTGGGGGCTGCAGAGCTGGACACAGGACTCCAGGTGAGGTCTCCCCGGGGCAGAGGAGAGCAGCAGGACACTGCGCTCACCTTGGCTGTGACATCTGCTGGTGCTTCCCTGCAAGCCGCGGGGTGACGCCAGACAGAGCCGCGGGAGGCTTGCCTTCATCCCACCGCTCCTGAGAGCTTTCGAGCCCGTCACCTGAGACGGACCAAGCAGTCTCTCCAGGGCGGGTCGGTACCAGCCGGGGAGCACCTCA
>NW_008583725.1:473-20798 GCF_000691845.1 Merops nubicus | reverse complement strand
TGGGGGTCACGCGCTACATGGCCATCGCCCACCACCGCTTCTACGCCAAGCGCATGACGGGCTGGACCTGCCTGGCTGTGGTGTGCATGGTGTGGACCCTCTCCATGGCCATGGCCTTCCCCCCCGTCTTCGACGTGGGCACCTACAAGTTCATCCGGGAGGAGGAGCAGTGCATCTTCGAGCACCGCTACGTCAAGGCCAACGACACGCTGGGCTTCATGCTCATGCTGGCGGCCGTCATCGCCTCATCGCCGCCACCCACCTGGTCTACATCAAGCTGCTCTTCTTCATCCACGGCCACCGCAAGATGAAGCCGGCCCAGCTGGTACCGGCCATCAGCCAGAACTGGACCTTCCACGGGCCGGGAGCCACCGGCCAAGCGGCTGCGAACTGGACGGCTGGCTTTGGCAGGGGGCCCACGCCGCCCACCCTCGTGGGCATAAGGCAGGCCACCCACAGCCAGATCAAGAGGCTGCTGGTGCTCGAGGAGTTCAAGATGGAGAAGAGGCTCTGCAAGATGTTCTACATGATCACCTTGCTCTTCTTGCTCCTCTGGTCCCCCTACATTGTGGCCTGCTACCTGCGGGTCTTCATTAAGGCCAGCTCCATCCCCCAGGTCTACCTGACCACCTCCGTCTGGATGACCTTTGCCCAGGCAGGGGTCAACCCCATCCTCTGCTTCATCTTCAACAAGGAGCTCAGGGTCTGCCTCCGAGCCCACTTCCCATGCTGCCAAAGCATCCAGAGCACCCAGGGCACCATCCTTTGCGATCTCAAGAGCTTTGGGATGTAGGGGGGACTTTTCCAAAAAAAAAAAAAAAAAAGAAAGATGGATATAATTTTCCATGTTTCTACATATGATCTCAAGAGAGTGTGACCTGTGGGGGACATACTAAACCACCACCCAGCACCCAAACCTTAGGCTGTAAGAAGCTATTTTATTTATTTTTCTATATTTTGTGTATGCTCTCCTCAGAACATAAGAGGTTGCTGTCTATGGGAACAGGTACTTGAGCAGAACACCCCCAAACCCTAGGCAGTAAGAAGCTGTTTTTCTTTGTGATTGTGTGGTTTTTAAAAACAAAACAGGGCTCCAAGTTTCTGGTCTTGCTTCTAACGTTTCTAGACATGATTCCAACAGATACGGATTAAGGCCATGACATCTTTTTTTTGTTTCCCTATTCCTGTCTGTTTTGATAAAGGCTTAACAATTTTACTCATGTAATATTTGATAAGGGCCAAGACAATTTTATACTAAAGTTATTTTTGATGACCTCAAAAGGTGTTGTTTTGTTATTATTTGATTTTAAGTGACGAACAGGAAGAGGACATTCCTAGTGTGGTCAGAAGCCAGCTTTTGCTGGGAGCTGTTGGGTTCATTCATTCTCAAATGGTTTGGGTATTTGAAGCAGTTACTTAACTTTTGCTTGACATGCAAACAGTGTAGAACTAATTTCAATTTTCTTGTTGCACTATTCATTTGGTAATATTTCAGAACTATTTGTGAAACGTGATTTTAAAATACCAACTTTAAAAATAATCAACTATAGCAGTTTTTAAAACCTAGATTGAAAATCATATTTTACTGCCTTTATAGGAAGTTATCTACAAACCTGGGTAATACTTGTACATTTTGACTGTTTTCTTTAATAAAATATTGAAAACCTTTACTGTATGTAATTGTTTCAGAATGGCAGCATTCTGCTTTGCTGACAAATAACTTGTGTATGTGGAAGGTTGTATGTCTTGTGTCTGAGTAGATTTCACAGCTGAGGTTATTATGGACAAGCACAATCCTTATTTGCTGTTAGATCTCAATTTAGGTGTTTATACCAATAAAAGTGACTAAAGATATTTTTAAGAAGACTTAAGTTCATGATGGGCACCAGGTTTAAATAGCACAATCCTTTGTGTCTACTGAACCCAAATTTCTGTTTTAGCCAATGGCTTCTCTGTCAATGACAGAGAAGAGCGTGTAATTGTTGATGGCTAATTTTAGTTGGCAAAGCAGTTGAACGTGGTGGCTTGGTACTGTAATAATTTGTAAACTATATTCTTAATGGGTAATCTACATCTATTAAGCATGGCATTTCAACCTGCTTTATTGTTCTAGAAAAACTTTTCTGAAAGTATTTCAGGCGGCAGCCTGATGGCAGGATCCTGACACAAGTTTTTAAGCCATCTCAGAGGAAGCTCTCCCTGAGGTGCTTTTTCTGATGTTATCATGTAATATTTAACAAACATCCATCATCACAGTGCAGGAGCCAGCTGCACACAAAATGACAGAGATAAGCTCAATTTCCCTGAAACCCCTGTCTTTGCTAAGACTGTTTCTGTAAAGAGTATTCCAAAGTTGTTAGACATCAGCTGAGAAATAGTAGTCCTGACTGTGAAGCGAGCACAGAAGAGATGTGTGTGACAGTTAGATCAGAAGAGGGCTAAGGGGGCAACTTCAGATTTAGGCAGGGAGTGAAATGAGGTGGGCTTCTGGTTTGGGGTCATGTTTTGCTTTGCACCCTCAACTCAAGATCTGCACAGCAGAGAGGCAGCATTTCTTGAAGTGCATAAGGGGAGTTTGCAATTTGAGCTTTTGGTATAACTGCAGAGAAGGTAGCCAGGAGGAAGCTGGAGCTGTACTGGTACTGCCAGAGCTGGGCTAAGAAATATGACCGTAGATGGCAAACCTTGAAAACAACATCAGACCTAATGCTAATTTCCAGAGCTATTTGAAAATGCATCTAGGTACTGAAGGAAAGCTGTCAAGAACTTCAGATCACAGCAGAAGTTGGTTATTAGTGCTAGTCATATTTTCATCCTGGAATACCAGATCATAGCTTGGTGAGTCTTGGAGGGTAGGGGGGTAGAGTTGTGTTACAGAGCCCTGGGGGCAAAGCATCGATGCTGTTGCTGGGAATTGTGTTCCAAGTATACCCTACATGCCTGTTTTAGTGTTCTGCCTGAGTTTCAGCAGGGTTCCAGCTTCTGCAGGATCATATTTCCATAAAACTTAAGAAGCTTGCTTCATAGGGGCCTAGAACTGTGATATCTAACTTAAATCTTGCCTTCTTTTTCCTAATTCTGACAGTACCCAAGCCAGTGTTTTCTTTCTCTTACTCTATTAAAAATGCCTGATACTTTGGCATCATCTCTCTCTTCCAGGCTATAAGTAGTATGGTTATGATTCTATTTAAACCACAGAGATGGGAGAATAGTTATTTTAAAACCTCCTTAAAAGCTGCAAGGACCAGATTTTTCACTTCTAGAAAAATTAAGCACAAGTTGTATAGTCAATCACACATGCGGGGGATGAAAAAAATCACCTTTGGGTGACCTGATGGTTTTATTTAGACTGAGCTTATCAAGCTGCACTGCTGTATGGAATGCCAGTCTCTGAGCACAGAATTGTAGAATGTTTTGGGTTGGAAGGGACCTTTAAAGGTCATCTAGTCCAACCCCAAGGCATCCCCCATCTCAGCACTGACCTCCTTAGATGGGTGAGTTTGGTTCTTCCACACTGAAGAGAACAGATGCTTTGCCATCACCAGCAACCAGACCTGGCCTTGCTACAGCAAAAGGGTACAAAGAAGTTTAAAAAGAATGTCTGTATTCTGTGCTTTTTGCTTGCATGTAGCTTCCAGGGCTGTCTCAGGACTTCTGGTGTACTCTGAGGGCAGGATCAGCACTGTTGGAAGTTAATTTTATATTTTTGTTACTTGTAATATCAGGCAGGTTATGATCCTGGCCATGCTAGCACAAAGGAGAAGGAACTCTAGAAGCTTTAATTCAGGATTTGGATGGATGGTGTAGGGCTTTGTTCCAGAAGAGGTGAAACTAAATACCAGAGGACAGACACCTGGCAGAAAATGAACCAGTCCTTGGTGCCAGCACACCTACAAACACCACTTTGCAAGTCTGTCCTGCTGGCTGAGAGCGCACCAAGAAAGTATGAAAAACCAGAAGGGGCTGGAGGGGCACATGAGGATAAATATTCTTTCTAAAATCTGAGAAAAGAAAGTTGCAAAAAACCTATAACGCTTCCAAAGCACAGCATTAACATGTTCTCACAGCATCCTGCAGTCTGCCTATGGGGAAAGTGGGTCACGGAGATTTGGCCACAATCAGAGAAGGGGTGTCAGAGGATGCAAACCTACTCTGGCCAACAACATCACAGAAATAACGTTAGGGAGAATGAGCTGAGCACTGCTGATGCTGTTGAGACCTGTGAGGTATGGCTGTAAGCCCCCATACCCCAAGCTGCCTTGGAAAAAACCCCAGAGTGCTGCTGGTCTTGCTCAGAGTGCTAATGGCCAAGGCTCAGCGAGAGCTGGGGTTAATTACCTCCCATGTCCACGTGAGAAGCTATTGCAGCTTGTTGTGCAAATCATGGGCTCACTTGCAAAAACCCAGATGGTCTGAGCCTCTCTCCCCATCCCCACTGACCAACACACAAAGCACTGGGATGGTTTGGTGAGCTGCATGGCAGCGGGGCTCTTCCAGCTCTTCCATCTACCTGTGCTTGACCAGAAGCTAGACTGAGTCTTCTCTATACACCTCCAGGCAGATGCACAATGGTTTTCTATATTCTGGGCAGCACGAGTGCTGAGTATCACAGGAAATACCAGCATCCTCTCCCCAGAGGGTCTGTGCAGTCTGGCTCAGAGGTCACCACTCGCTTGCTTTTGCATATCTGTGGTGAGGAGTTGTGGTTGCACCCAGAGCTGCTCTGGAAAAATCTGGATGGCTGCTGGCATCTTCACTCACTCACCAGGTATTTAACACATTCCTTGCAAACGTTCCCAGTCCAAATCTTGAAGTCAGTGGAAGTTTTTAGCATAAACTTAAATGTCAGGCCAGCTTGAAAAATGATGCTGGTCTGAAATCTCCACCAGTAGTGGCTATGGTGGTTTACAATGCTCAGCACTTGGAGTGCTGTGGGGTGCTTCTAGCCCTGCTCTTAGATTTGGATGGTGTTTCCTAGGAAAGGGGATGAAATATTTGTTCCTAGCCAAATTATCTTATTGATTAAAGATCTCATTCAGTGGTCGTGCTGGAGGTGGAGGATGAGCAGGGGGCTGCGTAGCCCACGAGCTGTCATCATTTGCTTTTCCAGTACCAGATCTGCACCAGGGGAGACAAAGCTGCCTCCCAGAATGGTGTGAAGCCAGCAGCCTTGAGGAAAAGGGCAGGAATTTGGCTTAGTCTGTTAGTAACAATTCTTTCCTGGGGCTCTACCTGGATGTGATACAGCTACACCTCCACTGCCATATGCTGCGGGGCTGCCCTGGGACATGCTGTGCTGAGCTCAGAGGAGAGCAAAGCTGGCATTTTCCTTCCCTTCCCAGCAAAGGATACCTCTGCCACTTGCCCCACACAGTGAAGCACCCTCACCTTGCTCCTTTGTAGCATCTGCACATGCTCAGAATTGCCAACAAACCACCCTGAGAGAAGCAGCTCTGGACAGAGTAACAGACACGTATTGGTAGAACGTGATGTTAAATATCTCAAGGCACTTCATTAACTTAGGCTGCAGATTAGATTATTCTGTGCAGTATCAGAATACCCCAGAAAGCTTATTAGATAGTTTGCTGCAAATCAAAAATTTATTAGAAACATGGCAGGGGGGCTGTTTTCTAATAGAGGTCCCATAAAATCCTTAATTTTAGCACAGCTTCCTCTATAGTTTCTCAAAACACCGTACAGGCTACAATCAACTCTCTTGTGATACTGGGAAGCATCTCCCATGCTATGGTGTTCTTAAACTTTGGAATGTTATGAAGTGTGCAACATCTCAAAGAAGTGGAGCCACCAGAGAAGGACTCAGTGAAGATGGTCTTTGGAGAGCTGGTGCAGAGTCGTGTTGGAATGGGGCTGTGCTGATGGAAGTCTTACCCAAAACCTCCTTTAGGGCTGGTGACCTCTGATGCCATGTCGTTCACGAAGGACCTTGTGTGGGTTAAATCCTTACTCACCCCTCAGTTGTAGAACTGGTGACCAAGAGCTGATTTTCCAACAGGCCTGACATCCGTGGTGCTCTGACTTTCCCTAGAGCTGATGATGCTGAGCATCTCTGAGCCTGTTTTCACTTGCTACAAGTCATTAACTGCCCCACACCTCGGTACTTTATCTGAAAAATGATTAATTATTCTTATTCACCTTTGTCAAGCACAGAAGTACTGATGGCAAGAGCAGAGCATTGTCACTGGTGAACAATCGCTGACTACATAAGCTTTCATCACTTAACTTTAAAGTCAAGCTAAGCCTTTAATGCAAGCTGTTGCATTTCTGTATTTCCATTCATGTTTAATGACCTCAGTACTTGCACTCTGTCTTTGATCTTGTGAGTCATGCATGGTTGTACTGTGGATGTATTTATTGGAAAGCCACTTTCTTCAGTGCCACATTTTTCACCTCTGCTGTGACCAGGTTGATAGCGCAAAGCACTTTGTGTAGGAGGCTTTCAAGTTCAAAGCTAGTCTTGCAAGGGCAGAGGGGAGCTGTGAAGTCCCAGTTAATTTTAGGCAATCATCACAGCAGTAATAGAAATCAAGAGATTGCCCCGTGAAGAGAAAGCCCGTCCTAAACTTTCTGAATGTTATTTACTGGTGTGTCATTTTAAGAAAAAAATAAATAAAAATCCTGTGTTTGCGTGAGGATGATTAACCATTGGAACAAATCATCCAGGGAAAAAAAAAAATAAATGGATGCTCCATCTGTGAGAGGTGCAGCATGAGCCCGTGCCTGCCCACGGCACAGCTGCCCGGGAGCCTGCTGCCTGCCCAGCCAGGGTCCTGCCCGGGCTCTGGGGCTCAGCCCAAGCACCCGGGGAGAAAAAGCAATCAGAAACACCAGTAAACAGCACCAGAACCTGCTCTGTCTCGCCGTGATTCACTCCTCCCTTTTGCTAACTGTTTTACAATGCCTGTTTTATCCTAGCTTATGAACACCAGTGCTTGCTTCTGTCGGGAATTTTAGCAGAGGTAGAGTTAAAATGGCTTTGTCATTAGAAAAAGCATCCAGAGGGAAACGGAGGACAATTCAGAAGGAAGGGCTGAAGTCTGGGTGCTTTCTGACAGTGAGAGAAAGAGGAATGATTTAGTGGAATATTTCCTCACTCCATCGAACCACTCAATCTGTCCCCATCTGTCACCGGCTGCGTGCAGGAGGGTGATGGAAAGGAAACTGTTGAGTAGCTTGATAGTCAAGTAAATCAACTGGGCTTTTTCCTTTTCTTTTCCTCCCTCATTAGGCCTTGCACACTCAGGCTGCACAGCAGGTCCCCCAGGAGGAGAGGGGTCGGTGCCCTGGGTGCCATGGGGCTGCAGTGGCCCCAGGGCAGAGGGACCAGCTCTGGGTGCCCGTGGGGCTGAGCTGCCCCAGGGAGCAAGATTCAGCAGAGTCACAGAAGACATATGGGGATGGAGGAAGGCAAATGAACCTGCAATACGTTCAGCCAAGCTGCAGTGGGAATAAAGGGGGAGAGCATGGACATCCCAGCCAAGGAGGGACCTGTTTAGGCTGAGCATCACCAGAGTGCTTCCTGGCAGGGTGATGAAGGATGCTGTAGAACCTGGGCTCTGCAGGACCTGCCCGCACTGCTGCTGGTGGGGACAGAGGTCTCAGCACTCATTTTCCCTCCCAATAGATTCTAAACTCTCAGCCAGACAGACATTTTCTTATTCTCCCGTTTGTGCAATATCTGTGTGAGCCTGAGTGTTGATGTAAACCAAACCCAAACAGTTGAAGGTTCTGTTGCAACGTGTGAAAGGTTTGTTAGCAACTTCGGGGAGCTTAATGAAACTAGGGCAGGGAGGGAGTTGAGATTGTGACACCAGCACAGTCAGGAACTTTTGCCATTGAATTTGAAGGAGTCAGGGACCTTTCTGTCAAGGTTTCACCCATGTGAGAGAAGAAATTGGGAAGGAACTTCAGCTGCCTCACCAGTGCCTTTCCCTGAGCTGGCCCTTCTGGCAGGTCCCATGGAAGCAGTAAGAGATGTGCTCTGCTGCCTGGGCTCTAGCATAGCCTAGAGGAGTAAATACAGGGTAGAACAGCTTCACAACCCCTGAAACTAATAGCATCTTGGCTGGTTTGTGAGCTCTTTGCAGCAAGAGCTGCAGCTGCCCGTTCGTGCTGGAAGAGCCCACAAATGGCTGCGTGAAGCGATGTAAGCACACTCACATGTACAACAGAAAAAGTAAATAAATAAAGCTCAGCCCGACTTGCTTGGTTGCAACCAGGCCATGTACTCGGGCTGCTTTCGAACCGCATTATAGCCTTGGGATTTCCAAAGCTGCATTACATTTAAAACCAGATTTAATCCCTTCCACGTGTCGCGGAGCTGCGGCCGAGGCACAGCGCTGGCTTTCTGGAGGCCTGGGTGGCATTCCCAGCATGGGAAGAGATGTGCTGCCCACCCAGCATGACGTGGAGCCCCCAGGGGGGTCCCTGTGCTCACAGGGGACGCAGCTACAGCCCCCCCTTCCCTTGCTGCCTGCTGGGACCCGGCACAGGGACAGATGCACATCCCAGGGCAGCGCTCTAGGAGATCCATAACCTCCTGGGGACAGGGACGTGCCTCTACCAGCCTGATATCTGGTGCTGTGGTGCAAAGGAGCATTGATCTGGGATGCTCTGGGCACTCCCAGAGCATAGTTAACACGGCCCCAGTTCCCCAGGCAAACTGGAGTTTGCAGAGAAGACTTGCCATCAGTTTTACAAGGCTACATTACATTTTATAGAGTTTTACGTTATTTTTTCACCCCCTACTAAGCTGACTTACACTCATCCCTTTGGGAAACCCCTGCCATGGGGTGTTTATAAGCATGCTCTATGGTTATAATGCTCATTCTTCCTTCCCTGCACACTTTGCCACTACCCTGTGCTGTATTCCTTGCCATGAAACATCCTGCCTCCAGTGTACCAGGCTGACTGTGCTTCACCTCTCCACACTCAGCCTTCCACAGCCCTGCTGACTGGGCAGAGGGGCTCAAAGGCTGCTACCATCCACCAAGGCAGCTAGATCATACAGGGGAATCTGCCCTGCCACAGCACTGAGGTGTATCCTTCTGCATTGGGCTGAGCCTGCACGCCCTCAGGACTCTCCTTGAAAAATGATAGGTGATCTGCTGTATGCTTGATGTGCTTTAAACCCATCTCCATCACTGTGCTCAGAATTATTGATTAGCCCAACAGCTGGACCCCCGCTGGTTTGGCATTTCCTATCTACAGAACAGGGAGAGGCACATTGATTCTGCTATTGTTCAAATCCTCTTGTATTTGCACAGTCTTTTCTCTTCCTGCAATTTTCTAATTCCTTCTGGAAAACATGTTATGCATTGTCAAGATCAAATTCCCAAGACATCTTGTTTAAATCAAGGGATTCTTAGCACCTTCTGTTTCTTTTGAATATCCATCTGTGCAGTAATAACAAATCAGAGAGCTACTAGGGAAGGGAAGGCATCAGCTAGGACCTCAGTCTGTGGTCATACTTGCTGTTATCACACACCATCACAGTACATCATGCTGATTAGGCAAATTAGCAAAGTACCTCCTAACAAGGTAGGCTGTAAGATCTTCTACCACACTAGAGTTTTGGGGTAACAACAAGTCTCGAGTTTCCAGCCCACCTGCAAGAGAATAACACCAACCCTAATGTTTTTTCTTACCTTTGAGCTGTCCATACAGCTATAGCTTGTTCCATATTGTCCTCTCCACCACAGAGATAATCTTCATCCTTCAGTGGGTCACTCTCTTTTCAGCTATTTCTTCTGTAACACCAGGCTTGTGGCCAGGGTGACTTGTCTCCTGACTAAGTACCCATGCAGAGCTGTGTCCCCTTTGCCACACAACCAGGAGAATTTATTTTGTGTCACCCCCTTACTCAGAGACTTTGTAACTTTTTTTTGTTTTTTTTTTAAAGTGACCAAATTTCCCAGGGGGGGATTGTGGGCAGGAGGATGCAGAGGAGGCTGAGCTTCAGCTGGGTTTCTCCTGCTCAGCAGCAGAGCTTTGCCTCCAGCCCCCCAGGCTTACAGGCGCATTCTTGCTCAGCCAGCTGTGCACCCGCAAACCCCAAACACCTTGCTTCACCTTTCCTAATGAGCATGTAATCCAATTAAGGCAGCAACTCATTATATATGGTGGTGTCCTTTCCTGAAATTGCTTTCTGCTAATAAACATGGAAAGTTCTACGGTTTGCTGTGATACCATCATTATTCTATAGCATATCTGCAAGATAAATATTAATATAATGTTAAAAATTAATGCACATCTTGCTATTAATAATTAATACTAATACTCCAATATTAATAAAATTAAACCAAACGTTAGCACAGATCTCCTAAGTGGAGTGAATAAAGGAAAATGTTTAGACCAGGCTCTCTCTGAACAAACTATGAACACTGGAGAATGACTCTTCTCCCTTTCACAAAGGTGTTTCCAGGGCAGCACGAGTTTTCTTCTCTTTTCTGATCCGATTCCTCTCGTGAGGGCTTGCCCCCTTCCCTTCCTCCCAGGCAGGCAAGGAAGCTGCTCCTGCCCTGGGATTATTACCAGGGTGATGCTGAGGCAAACTGAGCAGCACAGAGGGCTGCACAAAACCTTTCCTGGCAGAGCTGGCTTGAGGCTGGCCACCTTCTCCATCCACATTGAGTCCTCTTGGCTGGGCCACTCAAGCCAAAAGCTGGCTCAAGGGAAAGGCAGAGGGGCATGCAGAGACACCTATGGTTTGAAATCCTTCTTGTGGTCACTGGTTTACCTGTTATCATTGTCAAGCAAAAAGCAAAAGGCATTTTTCCCCCTCCTCTTCCACTGCAGAAAGAAATTAAAGGCACTTTGCAGGTGTATTTGGGTTAGGAAATCTCCCCTAGGATGGGAGAAAAGATAATTGATTAGGACAGAGCTTAGGAAAGAATTGGGATGCAAAAGCTTAATCTTCCTTCCAAAAATGATCTTTCAAATCAACTAAGCTCCAGTGTGAGTGTCAGCTAATGAGAATTAGATTACTAAAAGGGGAATTGTAATAATGATTGCCAAGAGAATATAGCGGGGATGTAGGACAGTGAGGTTCTGCCTTTAGCTTTTCTGCATCAGCAGCTGGGCTCTGGTGGCAGCAGGGCAGGTGTGGAGAAGCCCCTCGAAGGCAAGTACAGGATAATGATGCTCTTAAAGAAGCACCTTCCTGAAGTTCTGTCCGGGAGCATTTGCAGGACATGAGCACTTCAACATCTTACAGCTGGTCTGAACTTTGAACTCATATAATTGGAACTGTTCTCATTACCCAGATAAATGCCTAATCCCACAAGTTAATTGGCACAAATTACAACTACAAAGTTACTCTGCTCTTGTCTGATAAACTCTCCTAGGAGTTCACTTTGGCAGGTCTAAGGCAGGCAGCAGAGATAATTGTCCACTCATTTACAATTATATAAACCAGGAATATTCTGTTCACTGGATTCAGTGGTGATTTATGCCAGTGGGAGATGAGAAGGAAGGCTGCTTTTTCCTGCTATGGTTCATCAGTTTGAGCACCGTGACAATGTGCTTTGGTAAAAAGGAATGGAGCAAGAGATGGGACACACACACATTTGAGCTGCTTCTGTTTTCCTTCTTGAGATTCCCTTTGAGTCTGAATTGAATTCATGCAGAATCACAGAATGGTAGGGGTTAGAAGAAACCTCTGGAGATCATCTTATCTTACCCCACTGCTAAAGCAGGATCATCTAGAGCAGGTTGCCCAGGATGGCACCCAGCTGGGTTTTGAAAGTCTCCAGACAAGGAGACCCCACAGCCTCTCTGAGCAGCCTCATCCAGGGCTCTGTCACCCTCATAGGTGCCAACTTCTTCCTCATGTTCAGATGGAACTTCCTGGATTCTAGTTTGTGCCTGTTATCCCTTATCATGTCAGTGGACACCACTGAAAAGAGACTGACCCCAAAGGTTCATTGTGTTAAGTTCATTTTATACTGATAGACATGGACAGAAAAGTAACACCCAGGCTGCCAGTGTGTTCCTCCTCTGAGGCTCATGCTGTATTTGGGGAGCCCCACTATTAAGTGAGACAGAGGTAGGACCAGGTTTTGGGTTTATTTTTAAATGTAGGCTGTTGGAATTCCTACAGTGCCCACATGCCACTGCACTAACACTGGGATGAGCTGGTCTCTTATCAGTGCAACCCTGCCCTTTGGGTGAGCCATGAGCCCCTCTAAGGCTTCAGATCCAATACAGGCACTTTGTACCTGATCATGTTAATGCACAACACATATAAAATTACCATTTGGTAGCCCCTCAGACTTAATCTCTTTCTACAGGACCTGATTCTGTTAACACTTGCACTGCTGCTCTATCACCACAGCAAAGAGTGAGACAAAATATGCAGGGTTTGGAGTGGGAGCTGTGGGCTGGGCTGACTTCAGCCAGGGAGATGCAACCCAGCCTCTCCAGACACGTATTTTTCTAGTGTGTGCAGGATCCACTAGGATCTGGCAAAATAACAAGTCCAGTTGTTCCTTTCTGTCTCCTTAGGGAGGCTGTGGAGCCCAGCAAAAGGTACCTGGTAAACTCAGCAGGACATTTCTCATCTTCTCTACGTAATACAGGTGTTTGCCTTAGTACAAGTGTGCTAACTTCCCTCAACCTGCCCTCCCGTCATCATCAGCAGTAAAGCACTGATTGTTGAAAGATGAATGACTTCACTTTTCCAGTTCCAGCACATGTTTGCATGTCTGAGACCGAGAAACGTGTGAAACTCACACAGACTATTGGAATTCCAGCTCCAGGGACTGACAAGTAAATACGAAGTTGTACAGTACTTCATAGAAAACCCACCAATTTTATATTTGCTGGGCTAAAGCTGATCCTTTGAGGCATGTGCCAAGAAAAACCTCACATATTAGCTACGCCAGGCTTTCTCCATCGTCTAAGACTGCAGCTTGGTTGAGGATGTGAGGCCTTGTAAACTGCTGAGTTTCCCTAAAAGCAGCCAGGGGCATATCATCTTTTGCTAAGCTATACATAAGGAGCTGTGCTTGCTTGGGTGAGATGAGTATGTGAGAACAGATTACACTGAATAAAGATGGAAAACCACAATGACAAAATAATGTTATAATATTAAAATAAATCAATCATATACTGCCATTATTCTGATACAGAATTTTTACACAGCAAATTTGATACATATACAAGAAGTCAGGCAGCCCATTACAATAAACTTCAGGGTTCCTTTTTTAATATAAACTACATCTTAATACATAGTTTGAGATGATCAGGTAGTTTTACACCAACTCAAGCAACAACAACTTCTCATCTCAGAATACTAAAATAACAAAATCTTGTGATGCTTTGAATATCGAAGTGCTTTGGTTCCACCTGCCAGTGTCAAAACTACGTCTATTAGTTAAATTTTTACCCTAGAGATGCACCTAATTTACAAATACAGATATTAATAAAGATACGAAATGTAATGCTAATAACTTTTTTTTTTTTGGCAACCATCCTATGCTTCACATTACACAATTATTCAACTCTCAGTTTGATTCAGGCATTTCAAAGTGTAAAGACATGGCCAAAATTTTCCAAAAGTGACAATAATCTCGGATGTTTTCATTCTGGGGTTAAGCTGGAACCATGAAGACCACGAGATGGTTCAGAAATCGTTAAGCTCCTACCATCAGAAAGCAGCATTGCTTCAGCAGATGTCATTTGGCTTGCCCCAAAAGGAGAACATCTGCCCCTACGAGTCCCTCCTGGAAACCTTGGCCCCTACAGCACAGCATCTCCTCTTCCGCTTCGGCGCTGGTGAGGCAGGAAAGGATGGGAAGGGGTTTCCCCTGGCAAGTACCTTGTTCGTCACAATAACAAGAAAAAAACAAACCAACATCAAATGGCTTTTTTCTAGCTCCTGCTAAAAAAAGACGTCTTCTTTCCTGAAGTCCAGTAGACACCTGAATCTGCCGGGCGCGGTCCGCAGGCAGGCCAGGCCGGGCAGGCACGGGCACGTGTGGTGCGTCCGCCGCCCCGGGAAGGGCACCTGGGGACAGAGCACAGGCGTCAGGGACGGGGAGCAAGGCTGGGTGAGGGGGACCCGGGGATGTACACACCTCCCACCATCCAAGAGATCCCCACGAGCTGCGGCACCGGGCTGCAGAGCAGGCGGCCAAGCCAAGGCTGCTGCATTTCCCAGTCAAGAGCAAAACAACAGGAGTCCGTGTTGTTGTGTAAATCTGCGTCTGTGACATGGTCTCCATTTGTTCCCATCTCAGAAAGGAGCCTGTGCTGAAACTGCAGTGGCCTTCAGCATCACGTTTTGTGGTGTTTACTCTGCAGGGGCTTCTGCTCGCCCTGGCTCCTGTGCCAGCCTGTCAGCCACAGGACCCAGGGACTGCAGGATCCTGGTGATTCAGCCTGGGGGGGATCTCTGGGGGTCATCTTGCCCCATCTCCCTTGGAGCAGGACCCTTTTCAGCCCAGGGCAGAGGTTGCTCG
This sequence comes from Merops nubicus, assembly GCF_000691845.1. Lineage (NCBI taxonomy): Eukaryota > Metazoa > Chordata > Aves > Coraciiformes > Meropidae > Merops > Merops nubicus. The sequence continues at coordinate 6,318 of NW_008583725.1, read as the reverse complement.
TTTCACCCCACGCTGTGTGCAGGGAGCACACACACGGGCTGTGTTAAACGTTTAATTGTGCACTGCTGCTCCCTAACAGCTCCATCAGTCCTCTGCTTTCCCTGTGCACCACACCAAGCACCTGATCCAGACAACCTTTTCAGTGTGGCCTCTTGCAGCAGGGCAAGGGGTGATGGCTTTAAAGTAAAAGAGGGGAGATTTAGACTAGAGAGAAGGAAGCATTTTTTTTACACTGAGGGTGGTGGAACACTGGCCCAGGTTGCCCAGATAAGTGGTTGATGCCCCATCCCTGGAACCATTCCAGGTGAGGTTGGCCAGGGCTCTGAGCAACCTGCCCTGGTTGCAGATGTCCCTGTGCAGTGCAGGGGGGTTGGAGTGGACGGGCTTTAAAGGTCCCTTCCAACCCAAAGCATCCTATGATTCTATGACCTGCCAGATCCCAATGACACCTCACAAGGTGCAGCGGGTGAGCGGGGGGCTCACATCACCCGTGGTGCCCTGGGCCAGCACCAGCCCCTTGGCCAGCACCATCTGAAGAGCTGTCCCAGCACAAGGGATGCTGTGGGCTTCCCCGTGCCTTTCACCATGGCCCCTGTGCCCCAGCACGAGCAGAGCAGCCACCAACCACGGGTGCCGGGGACTCCCTGTAGGAATCACACCTCTCGGGTGCCCACGCACAGCACTGCATTAAAACCTAAAATGTGAGCTCCTCACGCTGGTGAGGCTGACTCAGAGCTACCTCTCAGCCCTCCGACAGCTCAAGCGATTTATGCAAAATGTTACATTTGCTGCAAGGAAACATTCCTTTCAGGGGACTCCCACGCTGAAGATGTGGCTTAATAACGCAGCCGGGCGGGGACAGGCAGCGGGTGACAGCTCTGCAGGATGGGCTCTCTGCTGGGGTGAGCAGCTTCTGCCTGTGCAGGCAGAGCCCATGTGCCCAGCACCAGGTTTTACTGAGCCACCTCCGAGCTGCCAGCTCTGTCTGCTGACCTGCTCAACCTCACCTGCCCAGCCCTGCCTGCCAACCCTGCCTGCAGTGCCAACTGAGATGGTTAATGGCATCCAGCCAATGCCATCTAGTTGCCAAGAAGGTGGAATTCCAACTGCCAGTCATCTCCTCCAAGCTGCTCTGGAGGTCCCCAGCGTGGTGGCACCGTGGCCTGCTTTGTACCTGACCTGCAGGCAAATGAAAGGTTTTGGTGCTCATGGCAATTGGTCTCCCAGCTTCTGTCCACACAAGGATTTAGGGGCATGGAATCCCTGAGCAAACTCTCCATCCTTAAAAAAAACTAATTTCACATACTACAGTAAATCAGCTCACTTTGTGTTTGTCATGAAGAGCAGTAGGGTGAGCAATCTAAATCTAAAATTGACCTCACACAGCTTATAAATATCAGTGCCTATGACTGTGAGTCTGGGGTGGACAGGCATCTTCTCTGATTGTAATTATGCAGGCAATTAGCTTAAAATATGCCAGACAGTATAAATTATTGCCCAATAGCAATAAGCTCATAAAAACCCCCAAGAAACCTAGAAGACAGTCTCCCTTATCTTGAAACACCTATTAAATATAAGGAAGTCTTACAAGAAAAACCTGCTGCATTATGTGGTAAAAATGAGAATTTGATTCCAAATATCACAGTAGAAGGTTTTAAAAATTAATTGTAATAGAGCAGTGCCTTGAACTCCCTAAAACTGAGAAAACAAACCATAGATACTGAGCTGAGAAGCCAGGCATTGGATAAGACTGTGAGAGAGGCAGCTAACTAGCTGCACATTTATGATCTAAATTTATTGCCTTGGTATTTTTCATGTGGTGACTCTTGGACCATACTCTTCCCTGAGGACAGCTCTGAAGACCACCAGGTTCTCAAGCTCTCTGGTGTCTCTCTCAGCCTTTGGTATTATTTATAAATAAACAGCCTTTTCACAGTACACATAATATACATAATTATATAGTCTTAAATAAATTTACTTCTTAATATAATTATATTAATAGTGCAGTGTATCATATAATAAAGTACTAATATGTAACTAGTGGTATATATCTGTATGTATATGTGTAAATACATATACATTTGAAATTAATAGGAGCAAAAATTTATGCATATGTACACATCCATATATATTTGAAACTAATAGAAGCAAAGAGAGCCTGCAGTGAGTTTTCTTAAGTGCAAGTGTGTGTCAACACCTTCTCCATGGCTTTTGAAGGCACCAGTGGCTCTCAGCCTCCAGAGCACAACAGGACGTGGCTGTTTGATGCCAGGGACCGTGCTGCAGTGATGCACCCGGTGTCCCAACACTGGCTGGTGACATTTTTAGGCTTGTCATGGGATCTTGTCCAGCTCACTGAGGTCGGTGGCATTCGCTACGCTCCCGCTCACAGGCACAGGCATTGGCAGGGCTGGGCCTGGGGACTACTAAGGCTGTTTCGGATCATCAAACGAAGCAAAACAGCAACACCAAACTAATAAGAAACCAATCTGGGAAGCGTGTAGTGCTTTCATCCTCGGATTCTCTTCAGCATAAAGCTGACAGTAATGTGTTTCCTTACGCAGGTACCTTCAGCTCCCTCTCCACACAGCTGCAAATAGCTGGGTGCTGTAACGCACAGCATCACGTAGAGCTTTTATGCAACGTGACGCACAGCACGGTATAGTCCTGTGTTCTTCTGCCCTGCCAGCTCGGGCCCCACAGCCCCCCCGGTGACGTACTCACTCGGTGACTCAAAGGATGGCACTCCTCTCCCAAATTTCCCATCGGCGTGCACATCCGCAGGCTGCGGATCCAGAGGCTGACCGCACAGCACATCCCTCCTCCGCACTGCTGGTCTCGGTCGCAGGCCTGGGGTTCAAAACAGCAGTAGACAAAGGAGATGAATAATCAATAAATCCCAGAAATAGGACAGATTGGGTGTGCAGGAGCTGCCTCTGACACCCCACAAGTTACCGTGGCTCATTAAGGCTGAATAAGAAGATTTGAGGCTGACTCACAATACTTATATCTCCCATGGATCTCAATGCACAGGCTCCTGACACGGTTCAGGAGGTTTGAAGCCACGACCATGTATGGAGCTGCTGAGGGATGGATCCAGGACTGTCAGGGATTTACAGTCCCAGATCCTGAGCATTGATGGGCCATGGTACGTGCCACTCTGCTTCCCCAGGTCAGAGCCTGAGTGAGTCCAGGCAGGTGCAAGGACCAAGCACACCAGCCGGGAATCCTGCCTCACAGAGAAGCTAAGATAGGAAATTATCTGTTAATTTAAAGGCTTTTAAATAACCGTTCCTTCTTATTTCTTATGATAATAGCTGATGGTTGAGTTCCTTTGCAGATATGAGACTGCGTGATAGTTTTATTAGAGAAGTCCAAGTGGAAGTAGCTAAAATAGAAGTCTAACTATGGATTCTGTGGTTGTTATCTAGAATTACATGTAACTAAAAAGAAGTCTCAAATGTATAATAGAAGAAGCTTTGCATGTGTCCACATCCAAGAAGATACTACTGTGGCAGCATTCCCCCTGCAAGAGTGGAACGAAAATATTTCAGCCACTTGCCCAATACAGCTTAGATAAGCACAAACCAAAATGCAAACTACTGGCTATGTTTGAAAAACCAGAAACCACAACGAGCAGTTGACATGTTAGGGTTTGGAAATAGGTTACTGCGCTTCTTTTGCCTATTTTTTAACCAAAAGCTTATCAGACATTTTATTATATGAATTTAATGCAAAATCCAGTCTCCTAAGGAGAAATACCAGTAGGTAAACGTTCTGGCCGTACCCAAAAGTAAGCTTAATTAACTCTTGATGTCTGAGAGCAGGAGTGATAGACCAAAGGCACTGGTCAGCAGTACATAAACTTGTGAAAATGCACATAAAAAATGGTAATGATTCTGAGGAAGACTGTGCATCAAAACAAACATTAGCTTGAGGAAAGAAGCTTACAGATCTTGCCTTGGGGTTTACATGATAAATGCCATTAGACTGTGCTCTACTGGGTAAATACTACTCTAGTTCAACCAGCAGAAGCCAGCTCAAAAATCATGTTTACAGATCAGTCAGTAATTTAGGAAAAAGCTGTTGTGTTAGAGTCAAGCTGTTAAATAGTGTGTGCAACCCAAACAGCAAGCACTCCTAAACACACAGGTAATGAAGCCAGCAGCTCTATGCCACAGGTGAGCCCAAACACATGGAGTATTTGCTTATAAGACTAACATGGCCATAAAACTACCACTATAGCCTGCCAGGCAGATAAAGTTTACTTTCTAACCTCTCTCTCTTGAAGAAAGAGAAAGCACTCTAATAGTCTAACTTTGCCCTAGTCACAAGAATCCTACAGGTTCAGTAATTTTTGGCTTCCCCCAGCATGCCAGCATCCACAGCTCAGCTGGAGTCACAGGCTCTGCTATTCCTCACTGGTCAGCTCCTGACTCCCTTTTTCTTCTCAGTAGTATATCTCAAACCCCATCCATTTCCTTGGTCCTGGTTCTGGAGTGAAGTACCACTCAAAACCAGGTCTGAGTATGTCCTAGCAAGCAAGAGTATCCAAAACACTGTGGTGAACAATTTCATTTTACAACTCACACACACATATACATCCAACAGAACTTCTAAAGCTCCCTTTCCAAAAATGTATGAAAAGTTTTGAAAATATTCAGCCTAAATGCTCCTGCCCACACCTTATCTGCCAGGTGTAATTCATGCTGCTACTCCCAGCCTCCACAGAACACAACATTTCTCTTCAACGCCCCATTTAAACACAATTTTGTGGAAAATTAAAAAGTCCCAGGTGAAAAAGGCAGCTGAAGTCAGCAGACAAACCAGTGCTGAAGTGAGGAAGGTTTGAATCAAGTCCTTAAATTACAAAGGAAAAGCACCTTTCAGGCTCAGAGGATGGGGACAGGAACAGCTACGTCAGCTCTGGTCTGAGATATGCCTGCTCATCAGAAGCCAAAAATGCATCAAAGTGGTTTAAGCAGGGGTTTATGCACTGCAACAGTTAATAAAGCAACATTTTCTAGTTCTAATCTATTTTTACTTTTGGAATCTGCCTTATCCTTGATCTATTATTCAATGCTTCACAATTTCTTTATTTAACAGATTAATTATGCTTTAAAGGTGTAGCCACAACTAACAACAGACTTATATAAACTGGTCTTAAACATTACTGGAAACGTTTCTACTTGCAATTCTCAAATATAGGAAAATTCCTTCACACTCTCTGCTCTGAAAATTAATCAGTCCTGGGGAATGATCTGACATCCAGAGAAATGTCCACGAGCTGTTTCATGGACTGTTTCAGTGAAGTCTGGACGGGGACAGCCACGGAGTAATGGGCTGCTGCACGTACAACTTCTGATGGTTACAAAAGACATCTAAACTCCCGAAGGAATGCAAGTGCCAGGTTATTAATCCAAAGTAAACACTACCAAAAAATCATTTTACTTCAGAATGATGCAACACTTTGGGTTAAATAACGTCTCGGGGCAAAAAAAAATATTTCCCTGACCAAAGTAATTCTCAAGCCTGAAAACAACAACAACAACACAGGACCCGAGTGCAACGGGTGGCTACTGAGGAAAAAAAGCAGCACAGACACACTCCAAAAAAAAACCCCAACAAAGCAGCGTTTTGTGATGGCTGCGATACCGGTGCCCTGTACGCAGCAGGGCTGCAGGAGCTCGGCAACTCGGGGTGCACAAGCAGGCAGTGAGGTGCCCTGAGCTGGGCGCTGCCGGGGCAGGTTTGGGGGCAGCCCGGGGCTGGGGACAGCTGGGGACTGCATGGGGTAAGGGGAACGGGATGCAGGGGAGACAGGAGGGGACAGCCTCCAGCCCTG
>NW_008583725.1:0-442 GCF_000691845.1 Merops nubicus | reverse complement strand
GAGGGTCTGCACGCTCCCGGACCAGCCTGGAGACACCCCGTTGCCGAGTCCAGGCACCCCACACCCCAGAGGGACAGACCCCACGGGCACCGTGGCATCCCTCACCCCAGAGACCCGCGAGTCCTTGATGTCACCCACCTCAGAGAGACCCTTCGTACCCTGGCATCACTCATCCCAGAGAGACCCCCAAGCTCTGGTATCCCTTAGTCCAGACAGACCCCCAGCTCTGCACATCCCTCACCCCAGAGAGACCTCCACGCCCCGATAACACTCACCTCAGCCAGACCCCCCAAGCCCTCGCACCTCTCATCCCCTGGCACAGTCCTCCCTCTCCTGTTCTGGTTATAGCTTATCCCAGAGAGACCCCCAGCTCCGGGCATCCCCCACCCTACGCGAGACCCCTCTGTCCTGGCATGACTTATCCCGGAGAGACCCCCGAGTC
>NW_008583724.1:0-15757 GCF_000691845.1 Merops nubicus | reverse complement strand
GCACTGCATTAGAAGGGCGTTATTTAGCAGGCTTTTATTTTTTTTTTGCGATGCATGCCTTTTACATCTTCATTTATTGATTCTGCCTGGGAGAGGGGGACTGTTTTCCATTTCTTTCCAGAAATTGCACTTTCCAGGGGGTGTCTTGTTGAATGCCACCATTGTTCTTTTCCTCCTGCTGGCCAGGGAGGAAAGGGTGCTTTGAGTTGTTTTTTTTTGGGTTTGTTTTTTTTTTTTGGGTCGTTTTTTTTGTTTATACAAGAATCTCTCACTAGATCCATATTTAACGTCATTTTCTTGCCAGATTACACCTTACACGTTTAACTGGATCTTTTTTTTATGCAGATTAAGCTCTGACTGACGTTATCTTTGCCACCTCTCAGTCCCCATGCGCAGAAAACCAGAGTCCTGTTCCTGGTGAAAGGACCTCTGTTCGTCCCTCCCTCCCTCTCTTCCCTCCCTCCCTTTCTCTCCTGCAGCTGCTGGAAACTCAAAAGCCTTTCTCCAGGCAGCCCTGGCCTTCCTAACTAGTTCCAAAAAGGCTATGCCAGGGCGACAGCTCCCCAATCCTTCAGCCTACATGTGCTCAGAGCATGGGTGACACCCTGGCAGGAGTTAAAAATCCTGGTTTTTCAAGAGCTGGGCTGCACTGTTGTCCCCACCCAGCACCACCACCCTGCCTGAGAGGGGAAAAAAGGGCTTGTGAGCGAGTGTTCCTGGGGTTAGGAAGTCTGTGGCTTTTTTTTTTTGCTGTTTCAGGGTTTGGAAATCCTTTTGTGTTTTAAAGTCCCCCTTGAGGACATGCCCCACGCTACCCACTGTTCTGCTGGAAGCAGAGGGTTGCTGTTTTTTTTCTTTTTCCCAAGCTAAGAGTTACTCCTGCAATGTGGCAAGTGGTTCCTCTAGCCTGTTGTTACACTGGTCAGTTATGAAATAGAATAAATAAGTCCTGCCTCATAGTCTAATGGGCTTTTCATACAGGGAAATTGATGAACACGGCTTTATAATGCTTTAATTGCAGTAGAGAGGAAGGCTCTGGACACTAAACACATTGACCTGGGAAATAATACTTTTTCTGTAAGAAAGAATTGTATAAAAAGTCTGCTCCCCTCTGAGCTGAGACACCTAAAGTGGATTCTTCATACACCTAGGGTGTTGTTCAAACCAAACCCAACCCCAAGGACGAAGTCTTTGTGTTGGCTTGGGTACAAGGAACCCTGTCAAAATATAACATTTTTAACTTCCTCAAGTTCAGGGCAAAGGTTGAGGCCTGTAGAGAAACAAGGGCTTATCCCCTGGCTGACTGGCTGTGGGGAGCAGCAGCGTGGCTTTAATTAGGAAGTTTTTTAGCACAAAATTGAGTTTGTCTACTCTCTGTTGGAGTCAGTTGTAAAACCAGCTGTCAGGTGTATAAAGAAGACAGGAGTACCCCATCTACTCCAGTCCTGAGTGACCTCAGAGTCCCACTGCAGTCCCAGGTTGGTGTTTTAACACTAACCTGGCTCCTTTCAGCACATTTTTGTGTCACAATCCATTCCTTACAGCCTCGGTGGCTCAGCAGGACTGTGGGTACAGCCCCTAGCAGGAAGTTGCTGAAATCCTCTAACAGATCAAAATTTGTGCAGCATGACTTGAGTGGCATTTTTGGTAGCAGTTAGTTTGGCCTCGATCTTGTGGGATCATAAAGAAGTTGTTGAGTGGTTTTGAGCAGCAGAAAATGGCAACAAACCTCATCTGTCCATAGTTTGAGTATCCAAAGTTGGAAGGTTGTTGGAATTCAAAGTCTTTTCTTGGTTTCTAGACAGGGCACCTGATGAAGTGAGGAAGTTTTCTCATTCTTTGGGTTTTTTTTTCACTTAACTCACTGTAGAGACATCCTCTTTGGTGAAGTATTTGAGGCACAGCTAACAGGCAACTTTTTACAGTGTCTCAGGTTAGACTCCCTCAAGGATTGCTCCTTAGGTGGGAAATCTTTGCCAGGGTAGGAAGGAAATGTGAGGCAGAGTGCAGGCAAAGCCAGCCAGAGCAGATAACCCCTGTGGGGGTGTGCAGGTGGCTGCTCTGCCCCAGGGCCCAGCCTGCTGGGGGGGCTGGGGTTGCTCTTAGCACCACTGCAGGGCTGGGCAATCCTCCTTCCTCTTCAAGCTCTCTTTGGTGGACGTTGTCCCACCTCTGTGTCAGGCTGGAGGGGAACGTGTGAGCCTAAGAGAGGAACTAAACCCTTGGCAGGAGCAGAGGAGAGCTCAGTCCTCGTGCAGGCTGCCCTGGAGGTTGGTTTTCTGCCTGCCAGTGAGTTCCTGCAGGCATGAGGAGCCCTCGTGTGCTACAGCTTGCTCTGCATCCAACCTCTGTGCCAGGTTCCCATCACCAGCAGCTTTACCAAACAACTTGGAGCTCGTTTATTTTTAAAATCCAAACTGTGAGGTGGATGCTGGTGCTTTTTCATGGCCACCTCTCCTCTGCTGTCGCTGAACCTCCAGCCTTGGAGACCTCTTGTGCCATTATCTGCTGTAAAAAAGAGCAAGGAGCAAATGAGGGGTCTGGATGTGGAGGAGCCAGCTCCCAGCTCGTGGCTGTGTGGTGCTTGTGGAGCCAGCACAGGCTCACAGGTGGAGCTTTCTGGCCCCTTTTTGTGTCCTTGTGGGTCAACAGAGGAGATTTGATGTTAGAGATGGCTCCTGACAGGCACTCGAGTGGCCTGTGAGCTTTCTTTAAACAACTTCCCTGCTCTTTGCAGAGCACTTTTGGAAATGTCCCTTCCAAGCCTGCTGTGTCTCAGGTTCCTTTTCCCCAGGACCACACTCATCCTCCTTGCAGGCTTCACTGTGGACCTGCTGCCAGGTTTGCATGTGAAATGGAGTTGGGGCAGTCACTGTCCTACCCAAAACAAACCCGTGGGAGCTTTAGGAAGCGTGGAACCAGCTCTGCCTGGTGCTGGCCTGGGGGAAGGGAGACTCCCCAGAGCCACCCCGTGGGTTTGAGCTGGTTCCCTGCCCCCAGCTCCCCCTCTGAGGAGCTGCCTGCCCCCTTTCCCTGTGCCAGGTCTGCACTCCTGCCTCAGCCAGAGGGATCTGCACTGGGCTGTGCTCACAGCCTGTCTGGTTTTCCCCCCCCCAGAGTCCTGCTCTGTGAAGCAGCAAGCAGGGGCATGGCCAGGAGGAGGGACAGCAAGCTGAAGCTGGTGACACATCTCACTTGTGCATTTTCTCCATCACTGCTCAGCTGATGTTACATTGCAGCTTTGCCCACCTCCTGTCTCCATCCCTGGGGCTCTGAGGTGCTGTGGGATCAGGGCAGAGGGGCTAAAGATCTCTAATCTCTTCTCTAATCCCAGTTCTGTCCAGCCCAGCTCCTCCTCCTCCCCCTGTCTCCCTTGCCACAGGGGCTTCATCCAGCTTCAGTTAAACTCCACAACCTCCATGAGTCTCTTCAGCTACCTGGTGCTGCCTGTCCCCATGTGCACGCTTGGATTTGAGAGTGTTGACTTATTTTGAGGTGATTTCCCCCACCCCCCAGTACCAGTTAACCACCAAAGAACATCCTCACGTCCAGCTGGAGTTGTCTGTGAGGGCTGAGTGCAGCCTGGCAGTGATTTAGTGTTCGTGAGCACCATTTCAGAGCTGGCTGGGACGTCAGGGAACTAAGGAGTGGAGCAATAATCCCTCCCAGAGATGCCCCCTGAGCACACCAGGCTGGTTTGCTGCCCAGAGCAAAGGCTGAGGGGGAAATCCCATTTGGGATGCTGAAGAAAAGGTGGCCAAAGGAAGTGAAGGAGGAGAAATATCCAGGGGAGGGGAGGTGTGAAGGTTTTTTTCTTAGTCAAGACTAAGTCTTGACCAGTGTGAAGACCACTCGGGTAGTTTCTCCTCAGTTTAAACCCTCTCCCCCACACTCTGTGTCCTCCTTACAGACACTTGGATCAAGTTTGCATCCTTGCTGCTGTCTCTTTTTTTTTTTCTATGCATCTTAGGAGGTGAAAGGGAGATGTTTGCAGCCTTAATTTGTTTCTTCTCTCTGCTTTTTCTACTCTAATGATGCTTTTGGGAAGTCTTGGCTGTTTGTGTGCTCCTTAAGGCTTATTCTGATCAAGTCAAAAGTGTTGTGTTGTGAACCTAAATGTCATGGGTTTAAAATGAGACCTCAGCTGTGCATCAAACCTCCCAAAAATGGACTTAACAGAAAGTGAGGTTTGATGATGGAGGTTCTCTTTTTGGGGGGGTGATTTTGTTCATCTAAGTCCTTAAAATGTACAGAAGTGTGGCTCTCATGAGGCACCTGCTCTGTCTCCAAGTGTGCGTGGTGTTTCTGTAAGGAAGATTGGAAAAACAGCCCCACAGGAAGGGAAAAAAAGCCTTTTGAGGAGACTTTTGAAGCCTCTGTTAAACTATTTCAGAGCTACAGTTGGCGTGCTGAGAAAACCCATCTCGGGTCTTTATCCTGGACTTAAGGAGCTTGAGCTGTAAATCTTCTTTGAACATAAAGAATGCTATTTTTAAAAATATCTGGAACCAAGGGCAGGGAAGGCAAGTGGAGGGTGGGTTTGAGTGCCAGGAGTTAAACTGTAAACACTGGAGTGAGGGGGGAGTTACCTCACGGGTGGATTTTGCTTTTCCCTAACCAAATATTTGCAGGCTGGTTCTCCCTCAAAGATCATTTAGGCTGCTGGGCCAACGTTCTCATCCATTTTGTTGATGCTCTAGAAACACCCCAGGGAGAGTGGAAACTGGTTTTGTTCCCACATACCCATCAGCTGAGTGGCTGGAGGTGGTGGAGGAGAGAACCATCCATCAGGGATGTGAGTTTTGTCCCATCTGGAGATGAACCATGATCTCCACGTGTGTCCCCACTTCTCAGGGTCTGGTGGGAAAGGTCGTGGCTGTTGTGCTGCCTTTTTGTTCAGTCCAGCTTGTGGAGCTGGGGTGATGTCACTTCATTCCAAAATGCACCATCTAGAATCTAGAGATCTAGAAGAGGTGAGTTACACCAGAATTCTGCATGGCAGGCCTGCACTGGAACAGCCCAGGGCTTAATTTCTGAAGCTGCATCAGATTTAGTTCAGGCTTTGCAGATGCAAGTAGAAAATCCCAAGAAAATAACACGTGGCAGAGGTTAAATTGTTTGTCCTCTGCACTGTGTGGGCATCATAAACTATTTCCCCCCCCAGGTCATTGGTGATGTGTCAGCAAAGGTTGTCTTTGTGAGGGGGGGTAGTTGAAAGAGAGGTGAATCTTGGAGAAGACAACAAAAATACACTTCCTTGCTTGTCTAGACTGAGATGTGGGGGTAGAGGCAGGGTGAGATCCTGTCAGCAGGGAGCTGAGCTTGAGACAAACAGCAGTTCAGAGCAGCTCTTGTTCCAGCAGACCCTCCTTTGTCTGCTGCCCATACCTGCCAAGAGGAAAATCACCTGAGACTCGGAGCCTTTTCCTAGAAACTCCTCTGCTAGCTGTGTTTTGGTTGGTTTTTTGGGTGGTGTCACTGGTGGTGGAAGCAGGAGGGAGCACACCGCTGAGAGCCCTGCCTGCTGCAGCCAAGGCTGTGGAGTCAGGAACTCCTGAAACCTTCCTTGGAAGAGTAATTAAATGCTTTCCAGTTATTTCCAAGAAATGATACATTTTTCACCATTATCTTTTCAAATCATTTATCCAGTCTTTTTTCCCCCCTCCCTGACATTCTTGGAGTTTAATGCTTGGAAAGTTGTAGGACACTGTGGAAAGAATTCAGGCCTTTTGGGGACGAGAGGACTTGTGTGATGTGACTGTGGAAATGCAACCCAGAGGGTAGTGTTACTGAGATCCTGCACGATTGTTTCACCTAGGAAGTTATTTGAGTCCTGGATGCATCCCAGAAGTGTAAATATAGGATGGTAGTTCCCAAAGGAACCAGTAACTGGCAAATACTTCATTTCCCACAGAGCATTTTTAGCAGGCTTTTTCCTTCAGAGGATATTTTAATTGAATAGACATCCTTGAGAGAGGGAGTTCAGCTCCATGCTGTCAAAATGCTGGATTTTTTTTTTTTTCTAACAGCTGCAGCTATTTTTGTAAATATTTGCATTTCAGTTTCGTTAGGCCCATTTTATTAATTGGGTGTTAATGAAAGATGTGACATCCTGGGCTGGTGGCTGAGGGTACTTCAGGGTTTGTCAGGGATAGCTGGCACCGTGGTGGTGGGAGACAGGGTTTGTTTTATGCCTGAGGTAGATTTTCTGAAGGTCCTTGGCCTCTTTTTGTGGGCTGCATCTGCCCTTTTTAAATATTTTGATATTTGAAAGCTTCGTATAAACTTTCCTTATTTCCAGTCCTGTTAATTCAGGCTACTTAGTAAAACAAACCCACCTTCAATACTTCTCTAGAAGATTTTCTCCTGCATCCCAGAGAACTTTTTTTCAGCCACCACAGCCTAGCTGCCCTTGTGCATGGCTCAGAAACGTTCCCTGAGTGCCCTTTGTGGTCATGCCATCCAGCCAAGGACCTTCACAAGGCTTGGGGCTGGGGAACTTGTTGCCTTGGCATTGATGGAATTCCCTAGTTTTTCTCCAGAGCCTTTATTCAAGGAGATAATCTGAATGTGGGTGGGTTTTTCCCTTCCATTGTGTTGCTAATTGATCTCTAGTCCTGTCTTGGTGGTGGTGCTTGGTTTGGTTTATTGTGCAGTGTGATTTTTTGGTTTGGTTTGGTTCTGGTTTTTTTTTCCATTGTGGTAGCTAAGAGCATTTGAAATTGCAGAGTGGGTTGGGTGGGAAGGGACCTTTTAAGGTCATCTAGTCCAACCCCAAGCAGGGACATCCCCAGCTAGAGCAGGGTGCTCAGCTCAACCTCCCCTGGGATGGTGCCAGGGATGGGGCAGTGACCACCTCTCTGGGCAGCCTGGGACAGGGGCTCAGCATCAACAATTTCTCCCTCCTCTCTAGTCTAAATCTCCCTCTTTGAGTTTCAAGCGACCTCCCCTTGTCCTGCCCCAGCAGACCCTGCTCAGAATCCCTCCCCATCTTGCTGACAGGCCCCTGGAAGTCAGGGTGCTCTCCTGGAGCCTTCTCCAGGCTGAACAACCCCAACTCTCTCTGTTTTAAGTTCCAAGTTCTGTGTAGTTCTAAGAACCAGGGATGAGAAATAGGTCAGCTGCTGTGTTTGGCAAAATGTTTCTTTCCTGGCAAACACTTTGAGGGTTGTTATTGTTTGGGTCAGCAGACAGGAGGTGAAGTGAAATGTTATGGAATGGCAGGAGCCTTTTTCCTCTGCTGCTGGAGATACAATCATCAGATTCTCTGTTTAGTCTCCAAGCAGCTGAATTGTTACATTTTTTTTATTATTATTATTTTTTTTCATGGTCCTTTGGGGTGACTCCAGTTTTGTGGCTCCATTTCTGGAACTCCATTTTGAAGACTTTTGAGAGGATCATGTTCACACACAGAAGCCACATTCACGTTCTTCCTTCTGCAGATTTTCCTGGTGGTTGAAACAAGCCCTTACTAATGTCATTATTCTGAATTTTAAAAAGAAAACCTCCTTTTTTTAAGGGCAACAGAGTGGTTTATATTGAAGTGTGGGGTCTTTTTTTAGTCTAGAAAATTATGTAAGAAAATAACTTTGCTCTAAGTATTAAAAAAACCAGTTTTACCTCTTTTAATCTTTCTGGTTCAAGGCCATTTAATGGTTTGCATTCCATTTTTCTTTAACTATCAAAGAAATCTTAAAATCTTACTGTTTTTTGGGGGTTAAAATGTGTTTCCAAGGATCTGCACAGGGATGACAATGTAACTGGGAGAAATTTTGGGGTTTTTTAGTTTTACTCTTGGAGAGGTGAGGTGGATATTGGCACCTGATCGGGTCGTGTGGCTGTTTCTCCTCCTACAGAGAGGATGGAGAGCTAGAGGATGGTGAAATCGATGATGCAGCCTATGAAGATGTGAAAGAACATGGCCCAAAGGGTGAGGACAAGCAGAAGAATGAAAAAGGACATAGGAAATCCAGGAAGAAACGCAAAAAAGAGAAGGAAAAGAAAAAGTCCAAAAGGAGGAGGCGGGATAAGCACAAGGTGAGGACGTGCAGGGTGTGGGAGGTGTTGGGTTTGGTTCCAGGTTCCCATGTTGAGAGGAGGGTTCAGGGAGAAGGAATCTCAAATGGTTTTAATGCTGTTTAGGCCACCTGTGGTCTCTGAGGGTGAGTTTTGGGGTTCCTAGCTTAGCAATGCACTTCAATGTTAAAGAATTTGTTTAAATAGACTTTTGAGAGCTGGAGGAGCACAGTCATGCATTGCAGTGGAGGTTTATGGGGGTGAGAGGCAAGGGATGGTTAAATAATCCAACTGTAGCACCTTTCACATGAGTCTGGAAGCTTGCTTGCTAGCTATACCCAAATGTGTTTCCATAAACTTGGCTTTCCTCAGTTTCTATGGGAAGGAACTACAAATCAACCTGTATTTGTGATAAACATCTCCAATATTTCTGTCAACAGCAGTCTGGAAGAGTTTGGCATTTAGGAGCCTTTGACTCTGCCCCTGTCAATGGTGGTGGTGGTTCTGACATGAAAGGGTGAAGTCAAACCACTTCTTAAGTTGTTTAACCCTTCAGCAGAGGCCTGAGTTGAGCCCTGGCTGCTGACAGTGTCATGGTGCCTGAACCACAGAGATGTGGGAGATTTTTAGGCTAAAAGGCAAAATCTAAATGTATCAATTTTGCCTTTTGTGCTCATTGATGGAAAGAGAGCACTCCAGGCTAGTCAAGTGCATCCTTCAGTGAAGTTTAACTTGTCTAATCTATATTTTAAGCAAATAAATGCAAGAGGGTCACAAAAATGGAATGCAGAGAATTAGACCTGATGATCCTTTCCTAAAAATCACAGCAGTGCACTACTCTTGCATGGTTCTCCCCTAAATTTTCTGCACAACAATGCACCTAAATAAAACACTCTTGATGCAGCAACGCTGAGTTTTCTGCCAGCAGAATAATTTCTGTGCTTGGATACAAGCCAGTGGCCATCTCCCAGATTTGTTAGCCTCCCAGCAGCTTCCCTGTGGTGTCACAAGGAAGGGAGGGCTCAGAGAGCCCCAAGAAACCACAGAGCCCTCAGTGTTTGTATTCAGAAGCCTCATCAGATCAAATCTTTTTCTCTGATCTGATAAAAAGAGTGGCTCATCAAAGGGCAGAGTTTGTGAGAATTAAGGAAATATTGTTATTTATTAGGCTAACACCTTTTTTAAGTTCCTGTACAGCAGAGTGGTTACACAGAGGATTGTGTAACAACACCTGAGAGAATGATTTCCTTCTTTTTTCCAGCATAATTCCCCTTCCAGTGATGACAGTTCAGACTACAGCCATGACTCTGACATTGAGAGGATAGAACGACCCCATAAGAAGAGCAGTAGCTCTTCATACAGAGACTATGATTCTTCCTTCAGCCAGGTAGTGGTTTTTTTTTTTTTAAGCTGATTTCCTTTATTGAAGGTGTAATTTAAATAATGCAGAGGTAGGGGATGACTTGCAGTGCTCATTCTCCCAGAGCTCAGGAAGCACAGCTAGTTCTCATCTCCTTGGGTAGGTTTCCAAATGCAAAGCATTACCTGTGGCATCAGTAGAGGTGGTGTAAACAAACCTGATGCTGAATTTTTCTTCCATCAGGCAGCAATTAAAATATCTTTATTATTACCTGCATTGGGTTTAGACTTCAGCATGAGGAAACAGCTCTTGAAAAGCCACCTTTAAATATGTAGAGCTGATGAAATTCTGGGACTTGAGAGGAGAGGACACTTTCCTTCGTGGCTGAAACCATTCCAGAAACCTCTAAGCTGAATTTATTACACAGCAGTGGGAGAAGGGCAGTGCTGCTGTAGAGGTGCCCATAAGCAGCATTTCAATCCTGACTGACAGGCAGGGCAGGTTGTTTCATGTGTCCCAGATCATCAGGGTATGGAGATCATGAGTTAAAAAAAAAAAATCTTTTAATCCTAGTTCATCCAAGTAGCACTGAAAAAAAACTGAATATGTTAAAACTCGTGGTCAACCCCACTGCAAAACCTTCTGGAGTATAGCTGCCAAAACTCTTTTTTTTGCCTTTCTCCTCTTTTGATGCCTTCAGAATCAGAATTTTTACTACCTAACTGATTTCCACTGTTCATGGGGAATGTTTTTCTCTGGAAATGTGGGAGGCAGCAGGGCAGGGTGCAGGCAGTTGGGTCGGAGCAGTTGGAAGGGGTGGGTTTTGAGCCAGTGAGCTGCTTCTGAACAGTTCAATCCCTCTCCTGCAGCACGGGCACGTGTCAGGAAACTACATGAGTTCACAGAAAATGCAGCATAAAAAAAATGTCAAGAGCAAAGAGTATGATGACTACAGTCATTACAGCAATGAAAACTTTGGTAATTATAACGAGGAAGAAAAGGATGAAGATTTTGCTGATCAACTTAAACAATACAGGCAAGCTAAAGAGACCTCCAGTAGTGATTTAGGACCTCCATTCCCCAAAGAACCAGTGAAAAAACAGGGGATGAAAGGCATCCAGAAAGGTAAGAGAATTGAAGTCATTCACTAGACTAATGGGTTGTGCATCCTTTCAGGATGCCTGTCTTAATTAGCCTGGAGAAATGAGGGCTCAGGAGACCTTCTGGCTCTCAACACCCCCTTGAGAGGAGGCTGGAGCCAGGTGGGGGTCGGGTTGTTTTGGAACTGTTTGAATGGGATATCATAGGACTGTAAAGTGGCTTTCTGGTGGAAGTCTGAAATGGGATCTGCTTGCTGGGAGGCATGGAAATGTGTGGATTCCAAAACCTGATTTAGGAGAAAAATAAACACCTAGAAGTGTTGCTAAGCTCCTGAGTGCTCCCCAGTCTTCTTGTAGGGCTGATACACAGGTAGGAAGCTGCCTGCCACTCCCTGCAGTGAGGATTCCTCATGTTCCATCTTGGCTCAGTAAAACAAATTGGCAAAAGCTCATCAGAGTCTATTCAGCTGAGACCAAAACGGCCTTTCCTGTGCTGCTTGGCAACACTGCTGCTAAATCTGCCCCTGAGTCATCTGAGGTGAAGTCAGGGCTGGAGCTGGCCTCGCTTCTCATGGGGTGGTTGCCACCTGAAGCAGGCGTGATGTCCACAGGACTTCCTCACTGGTTTCCTTTGGTTTTGAACTGATGAGAAAGCAAATGCTCTGTTTTGGTGGTTTTGGGGGGAGACTGGGCCTGCTGGCATGACTGGCTCACTGCTGTCTGCAGGCTTCCAAACCATTACCATGAAACTTTGAGAGGATATTTAGGGATTTGGACTGCAAAAAGGCAGATGTTTGTGTTCAGTGTCACTAGGTGACCGTTCCCCTTCACTTTCTGAGGCTTTTTAAAGAGGTCCTTGCTGGTTTTTTTCAGGTATTTCTCAAAGAGGTAATAATTACAATGTTGGTCAAGGGCGTGGGATGCAGAAGAAATTGAAGCGTAAAGATCGTGGAAGGGGAAGAGGGGGCAACAAAGGATCTGATGGCTTCCATGAGGTATGTGGAATGAGAGCTCAGCTCCCAAGTGTTCCCAGTGCAGTTGTGCCAAGTGACTGGATGCTTGGCTTTAACAGAAGAGTCTTTAAAAATATGTCTTTAAACTTTTTTCCCTTACTTAGAACATTACCAGAGTTTTCTTATGCTTGATGCACAGAGTATAATTGATAAACTAACACACTAATTTCTTGCTTTTCTTGAAAATATAAAAAAAAAACCTAGCAGAAAGTGTTTCTTGAGCTTTGGTTTGGAATGGTGGGTGAGTGTCAAGGTTGACTCTGTCTGAAATAAGTTGTTTGACAAGTTTCCCTCAGATATTTTGACCAAGAAGACAGTGGACATCTTCTCAGCTTTCTCATTCCCATCCACATGGTGAAGAATTCTCCTTCTCTTTCCATAGCTGTGACTGTGGAAATGGAATTAGAGATAAGCTTGGGCTTTTTATAGTAATCCTCTGTGGAGGAATTAGAGAAACCAGTGCTCAGCATGGCCACAGTATTTGTAAATGGTTACTCCAACCTTCATCTAAAGGAAAACCCATACAAAACTGGTGATGAATGGATCAAATCCATCCATGGCTGAAAAGAAAGCCCACATTTTTTAAGCCAAATCACAAACTTAAGTCTGTGTACTGCAGCTAAAAGGTCTGTGGTTCTGCTCCCTCCTGAATGCACGTGGCTGGGTCCTCACTCATGTGGTGATGTTGGATTCAGCCATGCTCCTTTTTCCCTGTGTTCTCCAGACTCCTTGGGGATCCTGGATGGTCCCAGTGAAACGTGTCCCAGTGGCAGCATTTGTTCTGTTAGGAGGATACCTCATTTGTAGGACTCCTCCTTCCTGTTGCTCCAGTGCCACTGGTAAGGGTGCAGGCTGCAGGCAGGTCCCAGCAGGCAGAAAACAAAAAGCTGAGCTCCTGGCTACAGCAGGGTAATGAATTCTGCAATACATACACTCAGCTGTGTGGTGTGGAGGTCCCCAGGGTTCTCAGGGACAGGGTGGGAGCATTTCAGTGTTCCTCAGGTTGTTGTTCCAAGTGCTTTGTGCTGTGGGACAGCAGCTGCTTTGAAGCAGATGAGATTTCTCTGGGTTTAAGGTGTCCAAAGTGGATCTTGACTGACCTAGGAGTGGCATTTCTAGCTCAAAGATCTCTGCTCTGCTCTTTAGTTTAGTGCAGGCATCATGTGGGAACCAAATATTAAGAGGAAACTTGTTTGCCTCACCAGGTAGATAATCATTTTTACATATCAGGTCATGATTGAGTTGTGGTTCCTCTCAGCTTTGCCTCGTGGCATAAGCAAACAGAGTAAATTTCTGGTAATGGGGGAGAAAAAAGGAAGAAAATCAAAGAGGAATGATCTGGAGGTATCTTGTGTTGCAAGAAATGTCTGGTTTGGTTGCATTTATAAAAGACTATTTGTATTTTCCTTGACTTTGAGCTGTGGGTGTAATAATGTTAAGAACTTAAATCATGGTGTAGTTAATCCCATTTTGGGGTAACTAGTGCACCAAGTGATATGTTTGCACCTGCCCTTAAGTAAGCTTCAGTGGGATGTTGCTGTTTCTTCCAGGATGGCAAACCAGTGAAGAAATGGGTTAATATGAGCCAGGAGTTCATCAACCAGCACACAGTGGAACACAAAGGCAAACAAATCTGTAAATATTTCCTGGAAGGGAGGTGTATCAAGGTAATTATGGGCTGTGTCTGTCCGTTGGCTGCTTGGGTGTGAGGAGGTTTTGAACTCAAGTTTTGAAGTTTAAACTTTGACCAAGTAGATGGGCACTCTTGTGGAAATCTCCACCCAGCCTTGTGAGTGTGGGATCTGCAAACAGGCAGTGACTGCTGAGTCTAGGACATTATTTCTCTTCTGTGCTACTACTGATTTGGAAACACTGAAGGAATTGCTTAATGCTGCTAAATGATTTCTCTCTCTAAAGCAAAAAGTGAGGTCCCCCTACCAAAGATCCTTCAGGCAACAGGAGGAGGAGGATGCTGCAGCCAGAGCAGTCAGCTGTCAAGCAGCAGCCCTGGCAAGACACTCTGTTGTCAGATAAAAAAACCCAGTTGCTCCCTTTGGAAGCTTGTGCTGCTGGGGAGTTGGGTCCTCTGGTGTCAAACAAGTTCAGTCAGTTCTAAAACAGTTCAGAAAGGCCACGTGCTTCTTAAATCAGTGAGTGCATCCTCTCTACCTGCTTCTTCTGTGTGCTTAGAGAGAGGGCATTTTCTGTTTCTTCCCAAATCAAGGTGAAAATACATACATTTTTTTATCCCCAGACTGGAGGGGAATTGAAAACAATGCTCTTGTTGCTGCCTTTGTGTGTTTTAATAGGTCGTGCTCAGCAAGATTAGTGTTTGCTGCCACCTTCAGTTCTAAAACAAGTGGCTGAGAGAGCACTTGGTGTGTTTGTGGTGGAAAGAAACACCAAAAATATGCACAAAAAAAACCAAACCCAACCCACCTCTCTCCAGCAAAGTAATCCTCATGTTCATGGTTGATATAAACTCAAATGTTTTTGGTCTCTTGTTTTTCCTCCATGGAAGTGTCTTAATACTTGGCTTGTTGGACTTTGTAAAGCTTGTCCCACAGGCCCTCAAAACAGGATCATGTTTTCCAATCCAGTGTGTAATTGTTTATGTGGAAAAATCACTCCAGGAAAGTATTTGTTTAAATGCCTTTTTAATGGGAATTGCTAGGTGGAGGCAGAGAAGAGAACTGGGGCTGTAAAAGCAGCTGCTTGCTCTGTGACCACTGCTGATATTCTTTGTATCCCAAATCAGGAATTGTTTCTCTGTCTCCAGGCCTCCTTTTCACTGTGTTTAGGGACATGTTTATAGTACAGCTGTGTTAATAAAGATAAAAAGTGTAAATTTGGCTAAGGAAGGTGTTTTTAGGAAGTGGAATTATTCAGCATTTCTGACCCATGATGGTTTTTTCTCTTGTTTTTTTTTTTATTTATAGGGAGAGCAGTGTAAATTTGATCATGATGCAGAGATTGAGAAGAAGAAGGAGATCTGCAAGTTTTACATACAGGGTTACTGCACCAAAGGAGAGAACTGCATTTATTTGCACAATATCCTTTAAAAAATCCCAAACAAACTGGAGTTAAATGGAAAGTTTATATTTACTCTTAATTGCTGCCAGTGATTTGTAAGGGTAGCTATTTATTTTCTTAAGAGACTGTACCAAGGGCTATGTCAGTTTACTACAAGAAAGCAAATTGCTCAAATACTTAGGATGAGGCAAGATGTTTAAAATTACTGGTTTGTTTTCAGTTTCAAGGATTTTTAAGGTTTTAAAAGATAAAAACCCTTGAAGTCAGATGCGTTTGCCCACATGCTTTTAAAACCCTGATCTGTTCTTGTTTGTTGTAAAGGGTTTTACCCTGGAATGAAGACTTTGATCTTTTAAATTGTGGTTGGAGAATCAAGTTAAAAATAATGCTGAGGCCTCTGTGATGTAATTATTAGTAGAATGTTAAATGGAACTAGGAGTTGAGTTGGTTACTGGCTTTCAAAAACTCTTCAGACACTGCTTTGGAAAGATGAAGTGCTGGTGAAGAGGGGGAGGACTGACAGCTCCCAAACTAGAACTGGGCCTTTGTTAGGAATCCTTAATTTGTTGCTTACATGAATTCCCTTGCAAGTTCTACCACACAGGAGCAAAGTGCTATCAAGGAGATAAGTGCAAGTTTTCTCATGCTCCCCTGACTGCAGAAACGAAGGAGCTGTTGGATAAGGTGAGTGATGTGTAAGGTGGGAACACAGGGTTTGTTGCTAGAAAGGGGTGTGGGGGGGGCTTGCTGGAAGTTTCCATGATGTTCCTGGGCAGTGTGATGCTAAACTGTAACCACGTTGAACTTCCTGGTGGCTCTTCAGCACAGCAGGTCTGTGACCAGGGTGGGGTAGGAGGAATTCCCACTGGCATCAGTTACTCTGTTACTCTTAGCCATATCCCTTGTTTATTTTCACTGCTCACCTTTCTGTGGCCATCTTCATGGGCCCTGTAACAAGAAGTGTGGCTTTTATGTGATACCTTCAGCTGCCTGAGTGTTAGATACCATCTGACTGGCTTCTGTGCTCAGAGTGGGGAAAGGAACGAGGTGCCTCCTCTGAATGATTCATGAAATCCTGACCTTTGTGTCAAGTGGGATATTCATGTCTCTCTCCAGTTACTCTACAGCAGGCCCTGACCAAAAAATGACCTGAATTTAATGCTGGAAACATTATGAGTCTTAGAACCAAGTCCTTCAATGTCTACCACTTAAATTAGAATCATAGAATCCTTTAG